>NC_133647.1:126733223-127033223 GCF_009905375.1 Apium graveolens
AAACCGACTCTGCATTAGAGCAGAACATTTAAAATCATAATCGCTGAACCAGAAAACTCTTTTTGATATTTTCAAGCGAAAGGCTTCAGTAATACTTTGAATCTTGACGAGAATATAACTCGTAAAACCGTGTTTACAGAAATATTGTAAACAACAATAACAAGAAGCAATGATTATGGAATGAATCATAAACTTTACTCATAACCGAACTCTTGAAATAATACTTATTTTGCTGTCATATCAAATTAGATATCAATACGAACTTTGATGCTCACAACATTCCATACTGAAGTCAACATCAATCATCTATACTAATACCACCTTTGATATTTAACAACAATGTAAGTATCAACATAAATCAGAATCTGAATCAAAACTGCATTTTACCTTTATTCCAAAACAGAAACAGTCGATAAATCATTTATTCTATGAATATCAAAATGATATGATAATTTAGACTGCCATCATCCTCCGGCGGACGTACTATCACATGTTGATCAGCCCGTGTGATAGCACAAGGTCATGATTCATAGAAATGTGACCCCAAAACACGAGTACTCAAACAAAAGGCAAAATACCTGCCTGTGGCAAAAATTGTGTCATAATATTCCATATGGCACTTAGAAATCGCCCTCCGCTGGACCGTCCGTCCCGGTCACTTACGCAATTATGATCCAATCTTAAAACCTTTTATTGAAATGGGGTTATAATAATCGACACCCCAAATAATTTATTTCCCCCAATTCTTGGGTAGGAATATTCGCAACCAAATCACTTTTCTCAAAATCCAAAACATTTATAAATCCGATAATTGGATAAGTAAAATTACTTGACTATTCTGAACATAATAGTAGATGATTATTTGCATAAACAGAATTATTTAATTCAGCGATATGTAAAACATTTATCTATTTTGAACTGAGAATAAGAAAAGCAATACTTGCATAATAGGATTCAAGATAAATATCACTTGAACAATAAGTGATGATAGGGATACTTGCCTTTGGGTTTTTAGCAGTTAGTCACACTCGTAAAAACGCATCTATTCTGATATTCTGTCTCAAAACATCACCGTCTTTATTCTACTAATTCTTTGGCCTACTGCCCATGCAGTGCTGCAACACAATATTCCATTATAATCAACTCCAATCTTCATTCATACCATATGGTCCTGATCGTCTTGAAAGACTCGCATCTATAATTAAAAGATATAGCTTTAATCGTCTAATCGATAATCACTCAACGAACTGCGCGTCAAAAGCCTATCGTCTACCCATACGATAGTCCACACATAAATATAACAGATAAACACAGGACTCTTGATCCACATATGCACATAATTCATATAATACGTAAGAAAATAACTCACATATCACATAATACATATAACACATAACTCGGTTCGTCAAAAGGGTCGACTCGGTACGTTTAAAGCGGAAATCGGGTCAGAAATATGAATTTTCGATCAATAATCGACTCAGAATGACTTGCAAAACAAGTGACCTTTCGAAACAAAAGGATTTGGGTCTCAAAAGTATTTTTATTGAAAGTGAAATATTTTTCTGAGTCTATACGCGTTCATTTCGTATTATTAAACGGATGAACGGTCTATTTTCTACGAATAAAATACGAATAATTCAATTAATAATAGTATGAATTGAATATTCAATACTCTATAGATATTTTTAAAAGCCCAAAATAATTTTTAGGAATTATTTGGCTTAATTATAAAAAATTATATTTTATTTAACCATTTATAAATAAAATTAATTGATTAAATGAATTAATCAATCAATCAATCAAATCCATAAATAATTAACTAAAATAAATTATAAATAATTAAATCAAATTTGAATTTTTGAAAATAATAAAGAAAATGGTTTTTTGGAATTAAATAATTCAGTTAACTATTTAAAATAATTAACTAAATTAATTTTTGAATTTAAAAACAGTTTTTGGAATTTCAAATGAATTTGAATTATTTTCTGAAAATAATTCCCAGAAACATGTTTTGGAAAGGGGGTCATCTTCTTTGATGGATCAAATAGGATATTGAAGGAGGAAGATGACCGGAAAACTTTGAAGAACTCGTCGGAATCCAGCAACCTTCAACCAAATCCGGCGAGCCCCGTTTTGGTCAAAAACGAGTGCTGACACCACAGTGTTTAATCGTCTTCGATCTACAATTTAACCAGCAGCAACAATAACACAAAAATCATCTCATATCATCCCTGTAGCTCCGAATCAGGCCACCATCACCATTTAAAACCGACATGGAGCTCAAGAACTCCGGCGAAATCGCGATACAAGTCAAAACTCCACCAAATCTTGCAATTTATATGTTAAAACGAAGCTAAAATCATGTATAATCTATTCCTATCATCATAATCATCCAAGAATTATCATAAAAACTAGAAAATTGAAAAATAAAAACTAACAAAACCAAAAACTCGACTATAGCCCTCCGACAATAAAACGAACACAAAAATGGTATGAATCGACTATAATAACATGTTAAAGCTAATCCTAACATCAAAACAACCAAAACTCCTGAAAATCAAGAACCCAATTCATACTAAAATGATGAACTACGTTTTTTGAGCATTACTCCACCTGTGTTGATGATTCTGGTATCAAAATAACGGGCTCGATGAGAACTTCGATTCAACTACTAGATCGTCAAAACGGAGCAACGAATCTCCAGATATCGCAAGATTAAGATCAAAAATGGATTGAAACCTCCAAGAACAAGTTCTTGATTTTTGTTTTTAATAAAAATAAAAATGAAATAAAAGAATTAATGGGCTATTTATATTTTCTAGAAAAATAAATACCCCAAAATCAATTTAGGGTGTTTTTATTCCCTAATTAAAATAATTAGGCCAAAAAATAATAAATTACGGGGAATAATTTTAAAAGCGATAAAATATAAAATTTATATCAAAATTCCCCAAAATTGCGAATGATTCAAAAATACAAAAATACGGGGTATTTGAAATACGAATTATTCTCTAAAAATAAAAACGTGAATTTTGTGGGCTTTGACGTCCCGGTCCGTTGATTTTTTTTAAAACAAAACGATTCCTAAATTAACAGAAACCCCGAAAATACATAAAATGCATTCAAACGCACATAAAACGAGATAAAACGAGCACCTCGATAAAAATGCAAATAAACACCCGTCCAAATTACGGATCGATTCATATAAATGCATATTAAACATGTAACGAGTATCCCATTGGATCCTATCGGATCCGAAAATAGATTACTTAGTTGCTACGTAACTATAAAAATGATACAATTTAATATCTGATTGGATAATTATCAAAACCGGCTTCTTATTAAAACACTTTATACGAAAATAATGTAATAATATCCCGCCTTTCGATCATACGGGTTTTGTTGATTTATCAAAACGTTCACCGTATCGAAAATTTTACGCCGGGACGCGCACGGGTCAAACCGTAATCCGGATCGAAAAAGTTAAAACACGAAAAATGTCCGGAATTATCAGATTAGGTTAGGAAGGAGTTTTTCGAAGAGTTTTGGGTTTTAAAAACGCAAAAACGGTTGAAGTGGGATGATTCCCAGTTTTATAAAATAGTTTTATAACTACTCAGAAAAATAATTAATAAATTCATAAATCATTATAAATTCATATAACAGTCCAAAAATTACCAGAAAAATACCATAATTATCTATATTTTATTCTGGACATATAAAATTAAAATACTCAAAGAATATCATATATAAACATCCAAAGCATCAACTCCAATTACTAGATAATTCCCTAAAATTCACATAAAATCACATAAAAAATTCCAAATAATAATAATAAATATCTGAAAATATGGGATATTACATCAGAGCCTCTCTGTTAACACACATACAGTAAGATCCAAAACAATCATGTCTAAAGAAGCCGAAAATCCAACCAAGCCCGCCAAAACTGAAGAAACTCCAAAGATTCAAACCCATAGTCGATATGAGACTATGTAACACTCCCAAATCCGGGGTCGGGGATCCGGGTTGTCACGAGTTCCATTTCCCTTAATAACACCCCAATCTTAATAAACAATCAACTACTCTGTACTGTGACCCCACAATAAATACACACACCACAAGTTATAGTCTCAGAGATGAATATCCAAAAATAATCACAAGTCGTTTTATTCCACAATTAAATGTGAAAATACCTTAAAGGTTTATGAATAAATTTATATTTCTTTGCCATTATTACAATTCATAAATATACATAATCTGGTACATAGAAGTTGAAAGCCTAGCCTATTGGTAGTTCCTACCTCAGCTACAGCGACATCAACGCCTATAGGAAACTGCGGAATGTTTCCTATCCGCTCGCGAATCGAGAGCTTGGTCCTGTTCATCTTTTCTATCTGTTGTTGTGTGATGAAAGAAGAAAGCAAGGCTGAGCAGCAAGCCCACCAAAATAATATGTATAATGATTAATAATATATGAGCCTTCTCATAGTACTCATGAAAGTTTTGTTCAAAAGAAATGAACCAAGTTTGATATCTTAATGCGATGAAGTCGCAAAATATTCAGTATATATACATATATACTTTTCAAAATATTGGAAGTCCTCTTCCATGTATAATATACACAAAGTTCCAGTTTATAACTGTATAAAAATATCGTTGCAAGGTGATCTCATATATCTAACCTTGTCTCAATGTTTTTCTGAAAGTCTTTGTCATTCGTAAGATAATCATTTACTAGATATAAGTTTAAAAGATGAAGTTACAAGATACTCCAATATACTTATATCTTTCTAAATACTACTTGAACTACCACCATTCAAGTTATAATTAGTTCAAAAGTTCATCACATAGATGAGACTACAAGACCAGATTTGAATAGATTAAATCTTTAAAATATCATCAAAATAAAATGAAGTTACGAGATACTTCATTTGATGCAAACATCATTTTGAAAACTTGACCCTGCCAACACTCAACAATCGCCCAACCGTAGCCTTTCTATCGAAGTGCTCTGGGTAGTGTTGCAGAAATATCCAATTGGATGATGAACTCATTACGGGAGTTTACCGCGCCAGGAAGACCACTTACGAAGATCAGTCGTAGTAGTGCAACCCCACCATTTTCTACATGTAGAGGAGAACCTGTCGGATTTACTTGTCAACCGAACATTGAACTCCTAAGGAATGGACCACCTTAGCGGAACTTCCAGGCCATTTGGGCCAATATAATAAGGCTGGGCCGGCGCTACTCGACCACTTACGCCACTCCTAGTTCAGATGAAATCCATGACTCTGAAACGTAAAGCTCGTCCCCCCTTTCCCCAAGTAGAAACTTGTTGATACGGCTCCACCAAGAAGTCGTATCTAGTTGGAAAGGAAAACTCACCGATATTTCCCAGGCGATGCCTGTTAATGGATTAACTTGTTCCAAGAATTTTACTTCCCGAGTATGGGGTAAGTAATCAAAAACTCTTTTATCAAGACAGCAACCTTGTTGCGAATATAAAACACACCACAGAGCCGGATCCCTCAGGTTTTGAGCGAGTATTTAAATCCCCTTCGAAAGGAGGATCTTAAATATAAAAATGAGTTTTAGGATCCGCTCTAACTTTTAAAAATCATTTTGAAGACTCGCAAAACATTTTTAAGAATGTTTGGAGTGATGCTGATTTAACAAAATAAATCAGTCCCAATATCTTAGAAAATATCTGAATATTATTATTTAAATAATATTCCCATAAAGAATAATCTTTATAAAAATAATTGAAGTAGAAGTTTTAAAACTTATACTTGAAATGAATAGTAAATAATCAAGATATACTTATACGAAAGTAATATCTTTATTTGAATATCAAAAGTAAGTTTGATTATCGAACATTATTCTTTAATAAAATAAAGAATATTAATAAATAATAAGCGGAGTCATAATACCTCGAATGAATATTATAAATAATATTCATTAAATAAAATAAAGGAGTCATACATCCTCAAATGAATATCCAAGTAATATTCAATAAATAATATAAAGGAGTCATAAGTCCTCGAATGAATATTCAAGATAATATTCATTAATAAAATAAAGTTATCGAATAAACCTTATTCAATTAATAGTTTTGAAAACTATTACCATATATATATATATAATATATATATATATATACACCAAATCTACTCGGGATCCTCGACTCCCGGTTTTAGAGAATGTTTTCACCTTTGGATCCCTATACTAAGGGTATATGCAAATTACCGCTATTCTCTAGCATAGGTATTATCAATTGGACCAACAGATATATATGGCAAGAATACGAAACAGGCATGCATATGTACCATATCACATGCTACAATATATCGCAAGAAATTGCTAATATAACCATCATGCATCTATTACAAGATAATGCATATACAAGTGTATACATCACAACAACAGTATAACGGGTAGAAAACTTGCCTGAGCGACTGGGGGTTACGAATGGCTCGGGACGAGTCTGGTAACCTATAAGCAACAAGTAAGTTAGAATTAAACCAAAGTCACTTGTAAATCTATACTCTAACCAACTCAGACTCTAACACTCATTTTGCGCTTAACGATTTACTTAAGTCGCTCGAGTACCCTCGGCTCCACCATTTTTAATAATTTACCCATTACGAGTTTTAAGGAGATTCTTTCGCGAGTGTCTTATCAACTGCCTAACACACTCTACATAAATGTTTCATATCTCAATTATTCCTTTAAGGTCTTTAACCTATGTTTCAAAGTAAGGCGAGGGGTAAGGGTTCGTTCGCGAAATGTCGTTACTTAAAACGGCCGTTTCTCCTAAACCGTTCATCGGAATCAAACGAACCACATATCAAAACGAAGCTCGTAACATGAACTATCTAAACATGGCAATGGTCATAATCTAGTAGGGAGTTCTCGGGTCCAAATGTTATGAAAAAAAGCAGTCTAAAGTAAATCAAACATTACGACGGCTATAACCTAACGATTTCCAAAGTTTAAACTACACCAAATCATCACCAATTCAACAACAATCCAACATCCATCAACATCAAACTAACCCATTCATCTAAGCACTATTATCATCCAAACAAACCAAACTTAAAACTAAGGGTTCAAGAGTTTATACCTTTCTTGGAGAGTGGGTAGTCACTAACAAGCCTCTAGGAACCTTGATCTATGCTTAATCAACCTTAAGCTTTCATGAAAATCAAGAAAATCAAAGTAAGTTACTATTCACTACTATTCATCATCATCTTTGATGAGTGGATTAGCTATGCAAACCATGGAATCTTGATCTTAAACTCATGGTATAACTAAGTTATGAAATATAAGATCCAAGGAAACAAACCTTGTAATTTTCCATGGCCTAGAACTTGAGTTTTGAAAATCTATTTCTTCATTTCTTGAAAAGGCCGAATGGAAGAAGAAAGAAATGGGGGAGAGCTTTTGATTGCTTGTCTTTCCTTGATATTTGTGCAAAGAATGCATGGTTGTGGTTAATTATTAGCTAAATATCTTGTTTTCACTTGCTTATGTCATTGCTTGCATCACTACTTTGCCACATGTCTCATTCTTGTGGTGTGATGATGTCACCTTGCTTCTAACCACATGTTTTAGCTTATATTAGAAGCTTCCTTCTCGTGTTACTTGCATGTGCTTGCCCCTTGGACGTTTATTTTTTTACGGTTCGCTTAACTCTCTTTCTCGTTGATCGTTTGAGGGATCATACCCGGGATCTTATTACTTGGGTTCCCTTAACCTTTCTCAATACATTATATTCCTTTTTATAATCCTCTCTTATAATCCTTGAATTTAAATCCCTTTAATCATGTTACCTTATACTCAATTCTTTCGGTATCTGGTGGATTTTCGAGAAAAATCAAAGTGTTCGGAATTGGATTCTGACGATCTTTACATACACTTATTTACTTTATGGAATACTAATACGATCTTAGAATATCCATAACAGAACCCCTACATAGTGTGGCATGAAAAGTTTTCTCATTCCGCAAAAATACTATTCATAAGGGTTTCAAAATTTTCCAAAAATTGGGGTTATTACAGTCTCCCCTCCTTAAAAGGATTCCGTCCCGGAATCAGATAGGAAATGAATAGGGATACTCTCTTAGCATTGCACTTTCTAACTCTCGAGTAAATTTTCCCACATTGTGGTCCTACTACCAAACTCTGCCTAGTTTGATAATCCTTCTCCTAAGCACTTGTTCCTTTTCACTCTATAACCCTTCCTGGTTGCTCCATATAGGTTACGTCTGGTTGCATGTCTATGCACTCATATGCCCCTATTTGTCTGGCATCCGAATTACACTTCCTTAACATTGATATGTGGAAACACGCTATGAACTTACTACATGTTCGGGGGTAGGGCTAGCTCATTTGCTAACTTCCCAAAACGTCTTAATATATCCAAGGGTCCAACAATTTGTGGACTTAGCTTTCCTTTCTTTCCGAACCTCATCAATCCTTTCCAAGGGAAACCTATAACATTTCTAGGTCCCCTATTTCATACTCTTTGTCCTTTCGAGTCAAATCTGCATACCTCTTATGTCCATCTTGGGTTACTACCAGTCATCCTCTGATTAGATCTATTATATCCATGGCCCTTTGGGCTACTGCGGGTCCGAGCATCTTGCGCTCTACAACTTCATCCTAACATAAGGGAGATCGACATTGTCTTCCCTCAAGGATCTCATAAGGCGACATCTCGATAATGACATATGATCTATTGTCGTAAGAAAACTTAATCCGTGTTAAGTGATCATTCCAAATTCTTTCAAGTCTATTGCACAGACTCTTATTATAGCTTTTAGCATTAGAGCTTTTGCTTCTTAATACCTATTCTTTTCCAGCTCGTAATCGCTACTACCTTCCGTTCCTAATATTATCCTGGTTATACTTTTGCTTGTTAGCGCTCTATAACCTTTTAATAGCCACGTCAACCTTAGTATCACGAATGTGCTTCCATTCTGAATACCACCATAACTTTACTACTCCTTTTTCAGATGTTTCTATTTCCCAAAGTTTGATCAATCATATAGAAGTAAAGGAATTTA
Organism: Apium graveolens; assembly: GCF_009905375.1. Classification (NCBI taxonomy): domain Eukaryota; kingdom Viridiplantae; phylum Streptophyta; class Magnoliopsida; order Apiales; family Apiaceae; genus Apium; species Apium graveolens. The sequence goes on from NC_133647.1 coordinate 126,742,295, forward strand.
TTGAGAGATCACTATGATCATGAACACTTGTTATATCGCATAGTTAGTACAGAAGGTGGTCAGCCTTTAGTACTTGACAAGCAATTAAACAATAGATGGTATCCTACTAGGCTTCTATCACACAGATAGATAGTCATTCGGCAATACCTCCCCTTTCTGGAAGGGTTGTTCTTCTCAGCTTACATGAAATGAAAAGAAGAGAAAAGAACGAATTGAAGAGAATTGTATATATGAAAAAAAATATACTGCCACAAAATATCTGGCTTGGAACCTACCTCTGAACTATAGAGGTTTGTCATAGGAGAACGAAACATATGAGTATTTATATCAACATCAAGTATTATAGCATCGTATTTCACATGCCTAAATATTTGCTATTCCGTCCATCATTCTATGGACCCATGCTCTTCCTCGAGCTTATACACAATCACCTTTGAAACTCCCTTGATTTCAAAAATCGAACCTGGGATCTCATTCTAGACATCATCGTTACTAGAGTTCTATGCTTGCACCACAACCTTCCTCGTATAATAATATGACTCTCTATTGATAAGAAAGAATAAATATACAATAGGTAGATACTCTACTTAATTAGTCTATCAATGATAACTTATACACTACCACGACCCGATTAGTGGTACTCAATCTCAACACCCATTCCAATACAACTCTCACGGTTGTAATCAGCTCAATACTCGCAGAATCATTGCTGCCTTACTATGGTCCACCACTGACCTACTGTAGTCATTCATTTTCCATAAAGTCTTAATAGCTAACCATACGGAGTCCATACATGTCGTATCAAATCCTTCTAAGGAGGTAACATAATCACCATTTCTGATTCATGAAGAACACTCCTGATCCTGACATACATACATGACATGAAGCAGATAAAATTGCAGAAGAGTTTCAATCAAAGCAACGATAGCAGGTTAATACCATTCTTAATCGTATGCCTTCAATTGAAGACTTAACTCAAAGGTTCGTTTAGTCCTTTTTGAAATATGGTCCTGGATTATTCTCAAGATAGGACCTTCTAAGATAGATAGCCCGTTCATGGCGATTACACGAATTAAACCTTTACCAACTACTATTACGGTTGGGTATTGCACAGTCATCAGAAGAAATGTCAATCTTCCAAACCATAATACAACCTTTACGGCTTCAATCATCATCACTGTATTCCTTTGGCACAAGCGCCTATAATTATCCTCTTACCTTTAAAGTGTCGGCCACCTCTTTGGCCTTTCCTGATAGTAAAATTTCCCTACAGTCAATGTCATTTTAACTACCTCCAAATAAATTTTCTACCTCATTTCAATCACAGCTTATGTGAAGATGTTTTCCTTAAAATCTGATGAGTAAAAAAAAAATATTACCATTTTTCCATAAGTTATTGCCTCAGTCTTTAGAGGTTAATCACTGTCACGACTGACTCTCAATCATAATTAGAACATCTTTTTATCTTAAGTCCTAATTGCCCTGAACAACTTCGACCATTACTGGTTCGATCCATACGTTCTCGTGGTTTAACACGTGCCCCACTTGGCATCATTATAATTATGTCATATTTCCTTTATCAACATTTCTATTGTTGAGAATTTTGAATATTACCTTTCTCCTTGTAAAACCTCTAAGGTTATCCTTGAATCGTTCCTCCTGTATTCCCTAGATACAGGGCATATCAAGATACCATTTATTAATACCAGAATCATTGTTTATATACTTCTGAAAAAAATTTCTCCACTGATTCTTAAAGGTTGTTATTACCTTAATCCTTTCCAATTCATACTGTCAAAACTCATACTATCCCTATTAAGGGTGAAATGCCAACCTTTATGCATTCCCCTAGGATTCGTTTTAAGTTACCAATGTTCTATCCTTAATTCCACCTTTAAAAGGTACCTGCATCCTTCCATGGATAAATCAAGTCATATATCCCTGATAAGGGTGTCTTATTCAATCATTCCCACCTCGATAGTATATGCCTAATTTCACAATAACATCTGTATACAAAATGAGGTTAATCAAAATGGCCTCCAAAAGATAACAACGGTTATCCGCTTTTCTTGCCTAATCTGGTAACGATAACAAGGATGTTCTGGAAGATATTGGTCGTGTTCAACGTGAACTTCTTCTTAATAATTCCTTATTTACTTTTGTTGTTTATCTCAACAGTCACCTCAATGTTGGGATATCTTTCATATCTGGCGTCTCCCTTTCTGGGTATCATGCCACCGGTCTTACACTTCACCTTCTTGAAGGTCACTTCCTTCATCCAATTTTCTTAATTTCTTACTTTCTTGTGTCCTCAGTCTATCCGCGTCTCATTATTTATCCTTCGAATTATCTCAAGGTTTCCTCGAATCTTCCCAACTTACAGGGGATAAAATATATGTATCTCTTATGCCCTCAACCATCAATTTTAACTCATGGTGAATCACCCTCATCCTGATGGTTACATACTCTTCTATTTCTATTTCTACGAGTCTTTAGGGTTTCCTCATACCCAACTCCCTTATCATTCCTCAAACTCTATTGCCGTTATATTCCTTTCTCTTATCATTATTTCATGAACCAACACAACATAAGCATTGATTTCAAACATCCCGTCATTCTGGATTCGTGTCTTCAGAACGAATCTTGACAACTTTTACATCTTAGATTCATAATTCATCATACTCGTCTGCCTTTGTTCTGGCTCTAAAGCTTTTACACTATCTCCTTATCTTTGGGAATTACTTTCCCGAAAACAATTGACTGAACTTAAATCAGTTTATTATAATCTCTTGCTTCGTGCCTTCCTTGGCCTTTCACCAGCGGGTGGTCTCTCTCTTAGGAGGATAAGTGACAAAAACAGTCTTTTGTGGTTCATCAATCATTTTGAATCTCAAATGATTCCTATATTTCCTTTAGCTAGGCTCTTGCCTCGGCTGGGTCAGCTTGTTCCTTGGAACTCTGAGAGCTTAGCGACTTAAAGGTCATGAAAGAATTTCCTACCGCATTGTTTCCTCAAGGTGGTGGTTGGGGATAATAGTCTAAGTTCTTTTTAGACAGGTCCATGAATTGCCGTATAGGAGTACCGTCTTGAGTCTCCTTTCCTTACTTGACCTTCTGTTTCCTTAGTCTGAACATTCCCTCCTCCTCCCCATAATCGGGGTCATCCTACATATTTTAAATCCTCATTTTCCACTTCATCATGTTATGGGTTCCTTCTATCTTGATGGCGACCTCCCTGACTATCACGTTCAGGGTTTGCTCTAAATCTTATTCCTCAAACTAGCTTTCATCTAAGATCTCATCTTTAAGCTCTTGAACATTTGGAACCCAAATTCTGTAGGAATACCTCATTATTTCCTTATCATCTTTCTCGGTATTAATCTCTTATCTATTTGTTGGCTCTCTTCCTTCATTCATCACTTTTTCTGGCACAATCTGTTCTTTTCCAATAATTCGGGCTGTATTGCAATCTCAAACAGCTTTTCGGTACCGGCTCCGGTTACTTTCACTTCTATTTCCAATTTCTCAAAATCTCTTATAAACTCTCCCAAAGACATTATCATCTTGAGTCTCTCCTTTTTACTAAGGGTATCAGCCACCACATTGGCTTTCCCCGAATGATAAAGAATCTCCCACTCATCATTCTTGATTAGCTCTAACCGTCTCCTCTGGCGTATGTTGAGCTCTTTCTGCGTGAAAATGTACTAGAGCACTTATGGTTTGTGTAAATCTCGCACTTCTATTCATACCAGTAGTGCCTCCAATATTTAGGGCAAAACTATTGCCACGAGCCCAAGCTCATGGGTGGGGATATCAAATTTCATATTTCCTCGATTGTCTTGACGTGTACGCGAGTACCTTGTTGTGCTGTATAAGAGCACCCTAATTCCTTATACGAAGCGTCAATACAAATCACAAAATCTTCTTTTCCATCCGGCGATGCCATCATAGGGGCTGTCACCAATCTTGGCTTCAGTTCTTGAAAGCTGTTCTCGCATTTCTCTGTCCATTCGAACTTCTCAGTCTTACGAGTAAGCCGCGTTAAAGGGGGCTACTATCTTTACAAACTTGAACGAACCTCCGGTAGTGATCGACCAATCCTACCTCTGGTAGTCGACCTAACCATGGTCATCAATTCATCAGTGGTCCTTTATTCATTCTTGTCAGGATCCTCCATGGGATCCTCCTCAGCAACTATCCCTTCTAGGACAACATCCTCAACCGCTATATCGTCAATATCAACATTATCCGGTCCTGCATTAGGACGCTCCATCGGATCCACAATCTAATCTCCAATAAGTAATAAAACATCATCGCGTTGTTGCTCCGGAACCTCAGGGTTCGGAGGCCCGCTACCATATACGATAACGAACTACGCTTCTATCACGATATTTATAAGGGTTCCCATAAGGGTTTTAACTGTCGGTGCTACGTTAGGTAGCCCGACTATGAACTTGGAAAGAGTTCTTATTATCTTAACGAACTTATTATCTTAACGTCACATCATCTCTGAGGTTTATAACGCTTAGCTCTGATACCATTTATGTAACACCCCCAAATCTGGGGTCGGGGATCCGGGTTGTCACGAGTTCCATTTCCCTTAATAACACCCAATCTTAATAAACAATCAACTACTCTATACTGTGACCCCACAATAAATACACACACCACAAGTTATAGTCTCATAGATGAATATCCAAAAATAATCACAAGTCGTTTTATTCCACAATTAAATGCGAATACACCTTAAAAGGTTTATGAATAAATTTATATTTCTTTGCCATTATTACAATTCATAAATATACATAATCTGGTACATCAGAAGTTGAAAGCCTAGCCTATTGGTAGTTCCTACCTCAGCTACAGCGACATCAACGCCTATAGGAAACTGCGGAACGTTTCCTATCCGCTCGCGAATCGAGAGCTTGGTCCTGTTCATCTTTTCTATCTGTTGTTGTGTGATGAAAGAAGAAAGCAAGGGTGAGCAGCAAGCCCACCAAAATAATATGTATAATGATTAACAATATATGAGCCTTCTCATAGTACTCATGAAAGTTTTGGTCAAAAGAAATGAACCAAGTTTGATATCTTAATGCGATGAAGTCACAAAATATTCAGTATATATACATATATACTTTTCAAAATCTTGGAAGTCCTCTTCCATGTATAATATACACAAAGTTCCAGTTTATAACTGTATAAAAAATATCATTGCAAGGTGATCTCATATATCTAACCTTGTCTCAATGTTTTTCTGAAAGTCTTTGTCATTCGTAAGATAATCATTTACTAGATATAAGTTTAAAAGATGAAGTTACAAGATACTCAAATATACTTATATCTTTTCTAAATACTACTTGAACTACCACCATTCAAGTTATAATTAGTTCAAAAGTTCATCACATAGATGAGACTACAAGACCAGATTTGAATAGATTAAATCTTTAAAATATCATCAAAATAAAATGAAGTTACGAGATACTTCATTTGATGCAAACATCATTTTGAAAACTTGACCCTGCCAACACTCAACAATCGCCCAAACGTAGCCTTTCTATCGAAGTGCTCTGGGTAGTGTTGCAGAAATATCCAATTGGATGATGAACTCATTACGGGAGTTTACCGCGCCAGGAAGACCACTTACGATGATCAGTCGTAGTAGTGCAACCCCACCATTTTCTACATGTAGAGGAGAACCTGTCGGATTTACTTGTCAACTGAACACTGAACTCCTAAGGAATGGACCGCCTTAGCGGAACTTCCAGGCCATTTGGGCCAATATAATAAGGCTGGCCCGGCGCTACTCGACCACTTACGCCACTCCTAGTTCAGATGAAATCCATGACTCTGAAACGTAAAGCTCGTCCCCCCTTTCCCCAAGTAGAAACTTGTTGATAAGGCTCCACCAAGAAGTCGTATCTAGTTGGAAAGGAAAACTCACCGATATTTCCCAGGCGATGCCTGTTAATGGATTAACTTGTTCCAAGAATTTTACTTCCCGAGTATTGGGTAAGTAATCAAAAACTCTTTTATCAAGACAGCAACCTTGTTACGAATATAAAACACACCACAGAGCCGGATCCCTCAGGTTTTGAGCGAGTATTTAAATCCCCTTCGAAAGGAGGATCTTAAATATAAAAATGAGTTTTAGGATCCGCTCTAACTTTTAAAAATCATTTTGAAGACTCGCAAAACATTTTTAAGAATGTTTGGAGTGATGCTGATTTAACAAAATAAATCAGTCCCAATATCTTAGAAAATATTTGAATATTATTATTTAAATAATATTCCCATAAAGAATAATCTTTATAAAAATAATTGAAGTAGAAGTTTTAAAACTTATACTTGAAATGAATAGTAAATAATCAAGATATACTTATACGAAAGTAATATCTTTATTTGAATATCAAAAGTAAGTTTGATTATCGAACATTATTCTTTAATAAAATAAAGAATATTAATAAATAATAAGCGGAGTCATAATACCTCGAATGAATATTATAAATAATATTCATTAAATAAAATAAAGGAGTCATACATCCTCAAATTAATATCCAAGTAATATTCAATAAATAATATAAAGGAGTCATAAGTCCTCGAATGAATATTCAAGATAATATTCATTAATAAAATAAAGTTATCGAATACACCTTATTCGATTAATAGTTTTGAAAACTATTACCATATATATATATATAATATATATATATATATATACACCAAATCTACTCGGGATCCTCGACTCCCGGTTTTAGAGAATGTTTTCACCTTTGGATCCCTATACTAAGGGTATATGCAAATTACCGCTATTCTCTAGCATAGGTATTATCAACTGGACCAACAGATATATATGGCAAGAATATGAAACAGGCATGCATATGTACCATATCACATGCTACAATATATCGCAAGAAATTGCTAATATAACCATCATGCATCTATTACAAGATAATGCATATACAAGTGTATACATCACAACAACAGTATAACGGGTAAAAAACTTGCCTGAGCGACTGGGGGTTACGAATGGCTCGGGACGAGTCTGGTAACCTATAAGCAACAAGTAAGTTAGAATTAAACCAAAGTCACTTGTAAATCTATACTCTAACCAACTCAGACTCTAACGCTCATTTTGCGCTTAACGATTTACTTAAGTCGCTCGAGTACCCTCGGCTCCACCATTTTTAATAATTTACCCATTATGAGTTTTAAGGAGATTCTTTCGCGAGTGTCTTATCAACTGCCTAACACACTCTACATAAATGTTTCATATCTCAATTATTCCTTTAAGGTCTTTAACCTATGTTTCAAAGTAAGGCGAGGGGTAAGGGTTCGTTCGCGAAACGTCGTTACTTAAAATAGCCGTTTCTCCTAAACTGTTCATCGGAATCAAACGAACCACATATCAAAACGAAGCTCGTAACATGAACTATCTAAGCATGGCAATGGTCATAATCTAGTAGGGAGTTCTCGGGTCCAAATGTTATGAACAAAAGCAGTCTAAAGTAAATCGGACATTACGACGGCTATAACCTAACGATTTCCAAAGTTTAAACTACACCAAATCATCACCAATTCAACAACAATCCAACATCCATCAATATAAAACTAAACCCATTCATCTAAGCACTATTATCATCCAAACAAACCAAACTTAAAACTAAGGGTTCAAGAGTTTATACCTTCCTTGGAGAGTGGGTAGTCACTAACAAGCCTCTAGGAACCTTGATCTATGCTTAATCAACCTTAAGCTTTCATGAAAATCAAGAAAATCAAAGTAAGTTACTATTCACTACTATTCATCATCATCTTTGATGAGTGGATTAGCTATGCAAACCATGGAATCTTGATCTTAAACTCATGGTATAACTAAGTTATGAAATATAGGATCCAAGGAAACAAACCTTGTAATTTTCCATGGCCTAGAACTTGAGTTTTGAAAATCTATTTCTTCATTTCTTGAAAAGGCCGAATGGAAGAAGAAAGAAATGGGGGAGAGCTTTTGATTGCTTGTCTTGCCTTGATATTTGTGCAAAGAATGCATGGTTGTGGTTAATTATTAGCTAAATATCTTGTTTTCACTTGCTTATGTCATTGCTTGCATCACTACTTTGCCACATGTCTCATTCTTGTGGTGTGATGATGTCACCTTGCTTCTAACCACATGTTTTAGCTTATATTAGAAGCTTCCTTCTCGTGTTACTTGCATGTGCTTGCCCCTTGGACGTTTATATTTTTTACGGTTCGCTTAACTCTCTTTCTCGTTGATCGTTTGAGGGATCATACCCGGGATCTTATTACTTGGGTTCCCTTAACCTTTCTCAATACATTATATTCCTTTTTATAATCCTCTCTTATAATCCTTGAATTTAAATCCCTTTAATCATGTTACCTTATACTCAATTCTTTCGGTATCTGGTGGATTTTCGAGAAAAATCAAAGTGTTCGGAATTGGATTCTGACTATCTTTACATACACTTATTTACTTTATGGAATACTAATACGATCTTAGAATATCCATAACAGAACCCCTACATAGTGTGGCATGAAAAGTTTTCTCATTCAGCAAAAACATTATTCATAAGGGTTTCAAAATTTTCCAAAAATTGGGGTTATTACAGACTATCAGGGTTCCCATATTGAGACCTTCTGAGTATCCCATATGGAAAGTAAAGATGGCTATATTTCTGGAAGCTACAGATCCAGAATACCTTGACAGAATTAATGAAGGACCGCATAAGCCAACCAAGCTCTCTGTTACAGTTGCAGATCAGCCAGCAAAGACCATACCAAAGGAGAAAAGTGAATACACAACGGAACATATCTCATATATTGCCAAAGATGCAAAGGTAAGGTATTTGCTGCATAGTGCCATTGATAATGTCATGTCAAATAGGGTAATTCAATGCAAGACTGCAAAGGAGATATGGGATGCTTTGGAGATAAGGTGTCAGGGAACTGATGCAATCAAAAAAAACAGGAGGACTATACTCACTCAAGAGTATGAGCACTTTGACTCAAAAAGTGATGAGTCATTAACTGACTTATATGACAGGTTTGTCAAACTCTTGAATGATCTGTCACTGGTGGACAAGGAATATGACATTGAAGATTCAAATCAGAAATTCCTTTTAGCTCTTCCTGAAAGTTGGGATTTGAAAGCTACTATTATAAGAGATAACTATGCTCTTGATGAAACTAGTCTTGATGAAATTTATGGAATGCTCAAGACTTATGAACTTAAGATGGATCAAAGAAGCAAGAGATATGGGAGAAAGTCAAGAACAGTTGCTCTTAATGCTGAGGAGGAATCCCCCAGAGTGGTTGTCTCAAAGAAAGGAAAAGGAAAAGCTCTCATCATAAAGTCTGATTCAGAATCATCAAGTTCTGATGATGATGGTCTACCTGAAGTAGATGCTGATGAAAAGATGATGAAGCTGTGTGCTCTTATGGTGAAGGGTATCACAAAGATAGCCTATAGGAAATTCAGAAGGGGAAAGAAGTTTTCCAGGAAAGGTAGAAGTTCCGATAAGAAGGGCTTCAGAAAATCTGAAGGCAAAGGAGGAAAGTCTGACAGATGAGATTACTCAAATGTCAAATGCTACAACTGTGGTGAGAAAGGCCACATATCTCCTGACTGCAAGAAAGGAAAGAGTGATAAAGGCAAGGCTCTTGTCACAAAGAAGAAAAGCTGGACATATACCTCAGATTCTGAAGATGAGGAGAACTATGCCTTGATGGCAAATGCTGATAGCAGTTCTGATGCTGCTGAGTTAAAGGTACCTCAAACAACTTATGCCTTTCATACAGATGATATTACTGAATTGAGATTATATCTTAAAATCATGTTTGTTTTTCTATAGAGATCAAACTTTAACATGTGAAAGATTAACTTCTGAAAATCTTGCTTTTAAAAAGAGGAATGATTATTTAGAAAAAGAGTTAGTTATGTTCCATCAAACTCAGAAGGATAGAGATGATGCTTTTTATGTTAGAGATGAAGTGCTAAAAATGAATAAATCTCTAAAAACTGAGTTAGAAAAAGAGAGTGAGATTATCAGGACTTGGACTAACTCTGACAGAGCAACTCAGGATATACTAAGTAGTAGAAACTGGAAAGAGGGCTTAGGTTATGGAGATGAGAGAAGTGAAAAAGGAACTGAACAAGCTAAGCCAAAGGTAAATCCTGTTAAATTTGTAGCTAAAACTGTAAATTCTGATTCTGAAAAGATGAAAGATATTGAGACAGAAGTGATAGCAGAGTCAACTTCTGATAAATTAGAACAGGATAAACCAACTGAAGTTAACAAAGGCTTTATGACAAAGAAGTAGCTTAAACATAAGCTGAAAGAGGTTACTAGTGTAAACAAGGTAAAGGTAGCTAGGAAAAATATGAATGGAAAGGAAGGTGTGAATAAAAGTAACAATTATATGCCTGTTCCTAATGCTCCTAGAAAGAAATGCTATAACTGTGGAAACTCTAACCATCTGCCTTCTTTTTCAGAAATAATAAGTATATAAACTCCTTACCTTCTAAGTCAGGAGTTAAGAGTCAGTCTGTTAGATTTAAGCCACAAAATCCTTGTTTTCATTGTCGTAGTATATGGCATTCCATTTATACTTGTAAGGAATATCATAGATTGTACTATGATTATTATAAGATAAAACCTTCTTTGAAGAAAGTTGCTTTAATTCCTTCTAGTGTAAAGTATGATGCAAAGTCTGATACTGTTAATACTGATAAGAAAATTATTAGAATAAACTCTGATGTTAAATCCGCTGCAAATGTTAACAAACTTAAAAAGGCCAAAGGATCCAAGCAAGTCCGGGTCCTTAAAACTAACCATTAGTGGTCTTTGTGATTGCAGGGCAACATGAAGAACATCCTAGTTCTGGACAGTGGATGTTTAGGACATATGACTGGAAATAAAGCCCTGCTATCAGATTTTGTGGAGAAAGCTGGCCCAGAAGTTTCTTGTGGAGATGACAACATTGGAAAAACTCTGGGATATGGCAAGATCAATCTTGGGAATGTCATCATTGAAAAAGTAGCTCTCTTCTCAGGACTTAAACACAATATGTTGAGTATAAGTCAAATTTGTGACAGAGGTTATCATGTGGATTTCTTTGAAGAACACTGTGAAGTTATAAGTAATTCAACAGGCAAAGTGGTTCTGAAAGGATACAGGCATGGTAACATTTATGAAGCCAGACTTTCAACAAGTACTAATGGTTCTGCAATTTATCTGTTGAGTAGAGCATCAATTGAAGAAAGCTGTAATTGGCATAAGAAACTCTCTCATTTAAATTTCAACAATATAAATGAGCTTGTAAAGAAAGATCTTGTGAGAGGACTGCCAAAAACAGTATTTGCTCCTGATGGCCTTTGTGATTCATGTCAGAAGGCAAAAGAAAGAAAATCTTCTTTCAAGAGCAAATCTTAGTCATCAATTCTTGAGCCTTATCACCTACTGCATGTTGATCTATTTGGTCCAGTCAATGTCATGTCTATTGCAAAGAAGAAATATGCTATGGTTATAGTGGATGAGTTCATAAGGTACACTTAGGTGTACTTCTTGCACAAGAAGACTAAAACTACATCTACCCTAACTGATCATGTCAAAAAGCTGGATAAATTGATCAAAGATTCTGTTAAAATCATAAGGAGTGATAATGGCACTGAGTTCAAGAATTCAATCATGGAAGAGTTCTGTAAAGATCACGGAATCAAACATGAATTTTCTGCACCTGGAACTCCACAGCAAAATGGAGTTGAAGAAAGAAAGAACATGACTCTCATTGAAGCTGCGTGAACAATGCTTGATAAAGCAAAGCTACCAACCTATTTTTGGGCCGAGGCTGTGCAGACTGCTTGTTTTACACAAAATGCTACACTCATAAACAAGCAGGGAAAAACACCATATGAGATGGTGAAGAAAAAGAAACCAAATCTGAAATACTTTCATGTATTTGGTTGCAAGTGTTTTGTTCTTAAGACTCATCCTGAACAGCTGTCAAAATTTGATCTAAAAGTTGATGAAGGAATTTTTGTTGGATATCCACTTTCCACAAAAGCCTTCAGAGTCTACAATTTGAGAACAAGAGTTGTCATGGAATCTATCAATGTCTCTTTTGATGATAAGAAGATTACTGGACTTGAAGATTTCGATGATCATGATCAGCTGAGATTTGAGAATGAAGATTTAAATTCTGATTTTGGAAATTCTGATGACTTAAATCCTGATCCTATAAGTTCTGATGGATTAAGTTCTGATGTCGTTGAAACTGTGGTAATAACTCCAAAAGAAAATGCACCTATCCAGGGGGAGCAAGCTGAAGAACCTACCATATCTCAAGACTCTCGAGAAGCATCACAACCTGTCACTGGCACTTCAAGTTCTGATTCATCTAGTTTTGATGAGCCGAATTTTGATAATCCTGGAAGCTCTGATTCTTCAATTCCTGAAAAATCAAATTCAATTTCTGAAGTCTCATAGAGCATATCTACAGGGGGAGCATCAGAAAATGGTGATGGAGACAGCATGGATCTTGGGGGAGGATCCAGTTCTAGAGATCAACTTCCATCCGCAAGGAAGTGGACTAAAGAACATACACCTGATTTAATCATTGGAGATCCTGAAGCAGGTGTCAGAACTAGAACTGCAACTTTAAATAAATGTCTCTATCATTCTTTTCTATCTCAGACTGAACCAAAGAAAGTGGAAGAAGCTCTTCAAGATGCTGATTGGGTGTAAGCAATGCAGGAAAAGTTAAATGAATTTGAAAGAAATAAAGTCTGGACCCTAGTGCCAAGACCAAAGAACAGATTAGTTGTTGGTACAAAATGGGTCTTCAGAAACAAAACTGACAGTGATGGCATAATTACAAGGAATAAAGAAAGACTGGTTGCTAAAGGCTACTCTCAACATGAGGGTATTGATTATGATGAAACATTTGCACTAGTTGCTAGATTAGAAGCCATAAGGATCTTTTTGGCTTATGCTGCTCACAAGAAGTTTAAATTCTTTCAAATGGATGTAAAAAGTGATTTTCTCAATGGAGAATTAGAAGAAGAGTTATATGTTGAACAACCTCCAAGCTTTGTAGATCCTAAATTTCCCAATCATATCTACAGCCTTGACAAAGCACTTTATGGCCTTAAGCAAGCTCCAAGAGCATGGTATGAGACTTTAGCTCAATTCCTTCTGGAAAGTGGATTTCACAGAGGCACACATGACAAGACTTTATTCTACCTCAACCATGGAAAGGACTTACTTTTGGTACATATATATGTTGATGATATCATATTTGGTTCTACTAATTCCAAACTGTGTGAGAAGTTTACAAAGCTAATGCAGTCAAGATATCTAATGAGTATGATGGGAGAACTCAGCTATTTTTTGGGCCTTCAAGTCAAGCAAACTACAGAAGGAACTTTTATCTGTCAATCCATGTATACCAGAAATTTACTGAAGAAATTTGGAATGCAAGATTGTTCAACTGCATCCACTCCCATGGCCACTGCAACCAAGTTAGATAAGGATACTGGTAAATCAGTAGATATTACTAACTATAGAGATATGATTGGCTCCTTATGCTATCTAACTGCAAGTAGACCTGATATCATGTATGCTACCTGTCTTTGTGCAAGATTTCAGGCTGATCCAAGAGAACCTTACTTATTAGTTGTGAAAAGAATTTTCAATTACCTTAAGGGTACAGCTGATCTAGTATTGTGGTATCCTAGGGAATCATATTTCAAGCTAATTGGTTACTCAGATGCAGATTTTGCAGGATACAAAATAGACAGGAAAAGCACTAGTGGAAGCTGCCAATTTCTTGGAGGCAGATTGGTTTCTTGGTTTAGCAAGAAACAAAAGTCAATTTCCACATCAACTGCAGAAGCAGAATATATTGCTGCAGGAAGCTGTTGTGCACAGATTCTTTGGATGAAGAATCAGTTACTGGATTATGGGTTAGAATTTTCTAAAATCCCTATTTACTGTGATAATCAAAGTGCTATTGCTATGACAGGTAATCCAGTTCAACACTCAATGATAAAGCACATCAGCATTAGGTACCATTTCATAAGGGAACATGTGGATGAAGGTACAGTAGAATTACATTTTGTTCCAACAGATCAACAACTATCAGATATCTTCACAAAACCACTATGTGAAGCTACTTTTATAAGATTGGTAAATGAACTTGGAATGGTTTCAGGTTCTTTCTCTAAATCTGCTTAGTTTTTGTTCTCATGCATCAGACTTTATTATCAGTGTTTACAGATTGTATTATCTATATGTAATCTGTGCTTAATTTGAAAATTCATTAAATACTGATTGTTATCTGATGTGGATTTATATACTTTGATAAGTGTTTTAAAATGTCCTGTGGCTATTCAATCCAATGAGGATAACTGTGCTAGATGCTGACCTAGTAGTCTTTAACATACTTGAAATCCCATGTTTGAATTAGTTGTTTATGTGGAAACTCATTAACATAAGCAGATTCTGATATTGTACTTAGTCAAGTTTACTTTGTATATCTTATTACTAAGTCACAAACTAGATTCTTGTTTCTTATCTGTCAAATTCTGATGTCAGTAAATCTTAAGAATGAACTAAGTGCTGATAAGCCTCACTTATCAAAAGAAAAGAAAAGAAAAGAAAAGAATAAAAGTCAGGTACTCCTTTGAGATCTAGAGTAAAATTGTGGAAGGGAAGACCCAAGTGCATTGCCGGTATTAAGTAATATGCATTATAAAAGTAAAAAAATTTCTTGGTGACTTTTCACCAGTGTTCTAAAAATCCCCGATTTTTAAAAAAATCCCGGATTAATCCCCGATTAATCCTTAAAAAATATTTGGCCGATCTATTTTTTGAAATACGATTAATATTTATAAATTATTTTTGAAATATATATTTCATAATAAATAAGGTAAATATATTAAATATTATTAAAATAATTAAATTTATCCGATTTTTGTTCCGATTAATCCCTCCGATTAATCCCCGATTTACCGATTAATCCCTAATCGGTACCTAAACCGATTAGTACCGATTATCGATTTTTACAACCATGATTTTCACTCTATGATTACTGGAGAAATACTCCGATAACATCATAAATTCTGATAAGCAGTCGTGACTCACTTACACTGAGAAGCCACTATAAAAAAAAGGAATTTCAAAAGATGCATAAAATGAGCACAAACAGTTGAGGTGGACTCATGCATAAATTTGTTCTATAGTAGACATCATGACTGATGACAGATTTTAAGGATTTTTCTGAGTTATGACTTATTTCTAAGATGTACTGAAGTTGATCAGACTTCAATCTTTATATGATATTTTGCTGAATGCACAAACTTTCACTCCATATGAATGATGAAAATTACTGTGGTGATTAAGTTATTTTTGACAAACAGTTAAGTGTCATTTGCATAAATTCTGAGGACAAGTTCTGATGGAAGTTCCGATGATTAAACTCTGAAGAAAACAAGTCAGTATTTGTATGAAGAATCAAAGAAAAAGATATTCACTTTTTGAGTACAGACGCCATGTTTTGATGACTGTTAAAATCTGATATAAGTTAAATCTGATATTAAATCCTGATGGAATCTTTGATGCTTACGTGGCATTTTTCTTTACTTGACTTATTTGTGGCAAAATCTGAAACAGTCATATTTAAATCAGAATAAATTTGGATAAAATAAAAATAGTCATAATCATTATGGGTTAGTGGTAAACGTGTATGTCTTAAAAAACTGCATGTGCACGGTAATTATTGCTTATTTTACGTGCCCATTAACTTCTCTTTAGCCGTTTATTGACTGTTCACACGATGTCAGGTGTAAAGTGTATATTATGCTTCAAAAATATAACTGTTGAGTGGAGAGAGTATATATATGGGAGTTAACAGATTTTATAATCTTTTACTTACTTTTCTAATCTTCATCTCTCTTATTCTCTCTCTCTCTCTCTAATATTCTCTGAAGCGTTTTCTTTCAGGATTTTTAACAAACACTTTGCAAACACTCTCTTTCTTACTTAATTTCTTCCACGATGGCACCAAAAGACGTAATTTTCAATGGGGCTAAATTTGTTCCTAACAACTACTCTGCCATTCTTAGCAAGGCTGAAGCTCCATCAGAACTTCACTTCATTCAATATTTTCTCGCTAATTCTGATATTGGGTACGCTCTGACCCAACCTGATGCAGTCTCTGGAACTCAAGTGCTGGAGTTCTGGAGAAGTGGAGTATATGATGATGGTGGTGCTCAAGGGTCCCCAAGTATTATCTTTTCATCAGGGGAGAATGAGCATGTCGTGACATTGGCCACAGTTTGACAAGCACTGCATCTGCCTGAGAACTGCGTTTACTCTACTGTTGAGGAGCTAGTTCTTCAAATTATGATGGCCAATCTAGGGTATGAAAAGACATTGGCAAAGATGGGTCAATTGAAGAGACCTTACATAAAGAAGGAATGGAGTTTCTTCTTTGACTGCATTACCAAGGATTTTGCAAACAAATGTTCTAACTTCGATGCAATCCCCATATTCAATTAACAAATCAGGTATGCTCTCATTAATCAAACTGATTTTGATTATGCAAGTGTTGTCTTAGGTTTTATTGGGGATAGGATGATAGAAGACATAAATACTGTTTATTTTGCTAGATTCTGTCAGCTTATTTATAGTTTTTCTTGTGATGATAAGCCTCAATCAGCTAGTGAATCAATTCCATCATTCAGACTAGCTAAAAGAGCTTTTAATGACTTATTATCTACTGATAATAAGAAGGTTGTGTTAAGACCCCTCTGAGTTCCTCTATCTGTCAAACAAGCCTTAATAATCTATGATCCAGTTAAATACACTGCACTATATCCTGATGTCCAACCATCATAACCTCAACCATCAGCATCTACCACCTCTACACAAACACCTCAGACTTCTCAACCATCAGCACAAACAAACAGACCTTCATCTTCCAAAACTTCTAAGATGACAAAGTCTGTTCCTCAACCTCAACAAAAGAGAAGGAAGATGATTCTCAGAGATGAGTCTGAGAGTGAAGAGGAAATAATTGAAGCACGAGTTCATGCATCTGAACCTGTGATAATTGAAGCTGAGAATGTTACTTCTCAGAAATAGAAAGCAGCTCAAAGTTCTGATACTTTGAAAAGCAAATCTGTAAATTCTGATGCTGTTGAAGCAACTCCTTCATTGGCAAGAAGATTGTAGAAAATGAAGGCAAGGAGGTATTTGGCTAAGGCTATATCAGAAGATACTGAAGAAGCTGAGGAAGGGGATCAGGAATCTCTGATCTCACAAGAACCAATTATCATTGAAGCCCTTCCAGCTCAAGCCAAAGACACTGCTAATGATACAGTAGTTACCCCTCATGCCTCTCCTATTAAAGCTACAGATGATGCTAAAGAACAAACTGATAATTCTGAAATAGATATTCATAATTTGAATATACCTGAAGTTCTTTATCTGGAAGCTCCATCTACATCAAAGACACGAGCTCTGGAGATAAATTCTGTTGATCAGAATTTAGATGATGTTATTCCTGAATCTCCAGTTGCTTTACACACTGTTGAGCTATCAGAATAGAATGCGTCTTCTTCAAGTTCTGATGACAGTATTTCTGTTGAGACTCCAGTACCTACTCCGGGCAAGGAAAAATTGGTGAAGAAATTTGTTGAAAAGGAAGCACCTATTCCTTGGGAGGATACTCACAGAGGTGTTGAATGGACCAAGAAGTGGAATGAATAAGATTTTATTCCATGTTCTAAAGTTCTGACAGAGCATATTGCAAAAATGGATGAGTTGCTCATAAATGCTGTTTCAAGACACAACTCAAGATCAAAGCTCTGTCTACAAAACATCTTCAAGGTCTACATACTTCTACTCATGAAAAGGTTGATACACTCAGAGAAAAAGTTGATAAGCTAGATCTACAGATCAAGCTTGACAAGAACAGGTATATCAGACCTATTTCTGAAAAAGTTGCAACCATTGAGAAAACTCAAGAGAAACAATAAGCCCAAATTGTTGAGGTTCTGGCTAATCAAGCTTCTCAGAAAGCTCAATTGGATGAAATCCAATCTTCAGTTGAACTTCTTCTTTCTCTCTTACTTCCTGATGATGCCAAAAAGGGGGAGAAGGTAGTTAAGTCCAAATGCTCACCTACTCAAGAACTGAAGAAAAAGGATGATAAAGGTGATGACCAGGGAAACTCTGAAAAGAGCAGAGGTCAAAGAAAAGTTCAAGGAAAATCTTCTATTCAGAACAAGTCAAGTTCTGATGCTGTGAATGCTCAAAGATTGAAGTCAAGTGGTGATAAGCAAAGTATGATGACAAGTTCTGATATTTTGATTCAGTCAGGATCTGAAGACTCTCAGAAGTTCTTACAAACTCTGAAGTTAAAGGGGAAGCAGACTACTGTTTATTACAAAGATCCTAAAATCCAGACATTTGATGAGGAAATAGCAAGAAGATTATTTCTGAAACACAATCCACGAATGGATTTAGAAACTCTCAAGAGGGAAGAAGCTAGATTTGCTGCTGAGAAGACAAATCCTAAGTCTAAAGCTTTTGATGCAAAGAAACCTCCAAGGCCTAAGAAGAAAGGCATTGTGATCAACGAAAAGTCAAATTCTGAAACTTCAAAATTCAAGACTAGATCACAGACTGAGAATTATCCCAAAGACAAAGGGAAATGAAAAATTTATGAACCAACCAAGTCACTAGACTTGAAAACTTCTCAAGATCTGATGAAACCAGTGTGTAAAATGGTTCAAGTAACTGATGATAATCTTGTTGAAGATGAAACTGTTCAAATTCTGATAAGAAGAAAGATAATTGAAGATTCTAAAACAACCTCTAACACTGCTCAAGTTGTTATTCAGAATAAAGGGCAGGAAGGTACAGATGAAACAACAAATTCTGATCAAACTATCAAGACATCAACTACTGACAATGCTCAAGTTGATTTGGATAAAATGACAATTGCTGATAAGAAGAAGCTGTTATGGAAGAAAGCTACTCTAGTTGAACCAAAATCCAATCTCATGATTAATCAACTTGCTACATTTGGGTTAAAAGCCAAGCAACCTAGAGATAGAGCTGGATTAGGTTCTGACGAAAAGAAGATTCAAACAGGAGTAGAGGTTACTCTAAGAGATCCTTTCATATTGACAGACAAACCATATGAACAAATCAAACAAAGGCACCTTGACAAGGTGTTGTCTGCTTAAGTTGTGATATATGCTTATGATAAGGAGAATCTAAAAGATAAATTGATCTTATTTCTCAATGATGGAAGGACTTATAGATTAGCTGACACTGATGTATTAAAGAAGTCTATCAGAGAACTTCAACATATTCATTATCTTCTGGAAGCAAAATCTGATCTTACAAGAATATGGTCAGAATAAATTTTGAAGGCTATAAGAGATTTATTCAGAATCTCTGATACAAAGACTTCGCATTACCGTCCAATGATTACTGAAGGTGATGGAAGAGAAATTCCTATGCTGAAGAATTCTGCTAAGGTGGAAGTTATTCTGAAAGGAAGATGCTTATGTTATAATGAAAAATCTTCACATCCTAAGGTTATCAGACTTGGTGATGGACTTGAAAGAACATCCATTCAAGCTCTCAGAACATCCATTTATCAAATTAGTGATATTAAAGAAGAAGAACTGATGCAGGTCAAAGCACAGTTAGTTGAAGTTCTGAAGAAAGCTGAAGATAATCTGATTAATGATTCTGTTAAGAATCATTATGGGTTCAGATTGATTCAGTGATGTTGGTAAAGCTGAATGTTTTGTAAGTTGTAATTAATAGTCTTATTAAACTCTTATTGCATTTGAACTTAAATGTTTTTGACATCATCAAATCTATTAACTTGTACATTCTTGCATAATTTACAAGTTGGGGGAGATTGTTGGATATATTTGATATGTCATGTCTAATATGTTTCATGTTTAGTTTTCAGATCTTAACTAACAGGAAATATTAGTTCTTACAGGAATCAAGACTTACTGGAAGTCAGAACTTAAGGATATCAGGACTTGCCTGTTTGTGAAATCTAATAAGTGAGCTTATTGACTTATAAGTTGGCAACAACTTATCGACGAGTGTTTGTCGACCCAACTTATAAGTTGAATTTACAACTTATAAGCTGATAAGTTCAATGTTGGTAATGACGTACTTTTTCTCAACTTATTTTCCATTTTTCATTTTTTTATTAATTTTTGTTTTAAAAAATAATTTTAAATGTTAATCTAACTTAAAATATAATAAATAAGATAATTATATTTAAAAGTTATTTATTTTAGTCCATTTATGTAAAAATAATTTTGAATTATAAGTAAAATTATCCAAACACTTATATAACTTATAAGCATTCATCAACTTATCACTTATAAATCACTTATTCAATTTAAGTGATAAGTTACTTATTTTAAAATTTCCCAAACGGGCATTTAGATTGTCAGAAGATGGATATCAAAACTTAAGTATTGAAGGACGAACAATTAAGGAAGGAAGCTGATTTACAGGAAAAAAGATCGAGACTAATACAAGAAGAAGATATGCATGGAAAGAGTTTGTCACACCCCCCAACTTGACAATACATATTATACAAATTATTACAATAGTTAATAAAAGATAGTTTACACAACCGAATCCAAGATCTTACAGTTTAGGGTTTGGAACAGCCCAATACTATTAACTATTACATCCTGATTTTTAATATAGAGTCCTCACACAAAACTATCTCTTATTCTACCTGAGCTCGAACATACGCATCGACATCACAAGTCTTACGTGTTGTCTGCTTGAATCTAACCATAGCTGCTAGCTGTAATATCAGGGTGAAAACAAGTAGTGAGCCAAATGCTCAACAAGTGCTATACAATAAAATGAGATAAAAGAATAACAATGTGAAGATAAGCTAATAATTACAAGAGATGGACTGTTGGGTGATGGCATCATTTGTTTGTATCAAACATTTCCAAAATCATTTCTTAATCAAAAACCATTTTATGACGCTACGGATTACAGCCGGTGATCAGCCGCGAAGTAATCCCGAACCTCGCTGGGTTCTAAAACATTAATGGGACCCCTAGGCAACTTTTAAGCCTACAATTTAAGTGCGGAAAGAACTTGCGTCTCAATCCAGATCCACTATTTAAAGAAAACATTTGTCCCCCTTTGGGACTGAAAATCCAAATTTTTAATCATTTCAAAAACTGATGCCAATTGACAATTAATTTTTTAAATAGTAAACATCTTTATCAAGGGTTATAAATCCACTTTGAAACACTGGGAATATATCCACTAGGGCCATGATCCATTAGACTTTACTCTATCAGGGTAATTGAAAGGTTTCTATTTACAAGGACTTTGACAAGGAGATTTAGTAAGGCTATCAGATAATATGAAAGAGTAATTCCAGACTAGGCTTAAAGCAATGGTTTCAAATAAGGTATAGGTATTAAAATATCAAGAAGATAAGCATCACTGGTTCCAGGTATGATATAGGTATTAAAATACAAAGAAAATGATCATCAGCTCAAGGTATAACAGGGTATCACGTTTTAGGGTAAGGATAGGGTTATCAAAAAATCATTAACAATCTTTAAGGGATGACTGTCTTTTAGGCTTCAAGCTGAGGTTACTGAGTATAACTTACAAATGGTTCAACATCACAATTACTTTGGTATACTAGCATAATAAGACATTTTGATCTACTTGCATAACAATCTTCAAATAAGGTTAAATTACTTGCAATAGACACTTGAGGGTTCATGGTATTTCTATATACTGCGAAGATAGATTTGAAACCACTTGGTTCATGTAGATCAAGGTAAATCAGAATACTCGCATCATATATAGGAACTAATTATCACACACTTGCAGTGTAAACGAAAAAAAGGCAGGTTGAATCACTTGCCTTGAAAAAGGCTGGACTAGACTGGCAGGTAGGAGCAACTGGAAGCTTTACTCGACCTTTATGGCAAGTTTACCCTCGTCTCGAGATCCAACACAAATAATAATAACCTCGTTATAATATATTCTCACCAACTCAACCTATTTGCAAACCGAAATTAAACACAATGGTACTTAGGCCTATATACACGTAATTTACAATCACCTTATAAAATTATAGTACACATATCCACATATGCTCACATACCATATTTAAGTACCAAATAATATCACACACGCCATATTGCAACACTAGGCTTGGATGATCTCGCTCCACATACTTAAGTCACTTGGTCGCTAAACTAGACAAAATCTCCAAACTTTGGCTTCCTACTCGAAGTGCCTTTACTAAACCATCCAATTCCTATTGACCCTAACTTGGGCCTTTCAATCTACTGACTTTATGCTATCTTGCAACTATGGTCGTCAACCTAGGCTTCATTGATAAGTGCTCTAAAACTATGTGGTAAGTGAAGGTGCTTATTATGGTAAATTTCAGAATGACATCTATGGTTTCAAAACTTGATGTGGCTCAAGGGCCTAGTTTAGGCCTCCCTAGGCCTAAGCTTAAAGTCCACGATTCCCCTGTTTTTCTGGGCAGAAAAGGTCCTGACTTGAACTAACTTGTGATACATTATTCTAACTCAAATCCTATGAACTATGGATGGAAAAACTCCTCTAACATTCCTATGAACTATGAACTATGGCTTGAGCAGTTGATTTGAGAATGATAAAGGAAAGGCAATGAAAATGAAATAAGCTTTTATACTATCTCAAAAATAACTGTTAAAAATAATAAAGTAACCAATGAAAATTGCCTAAAATAGCCGTTTAAAAATAAACTGTAAAAATTCCACTCATTATTCGTCGTGTTATGCTTACAAACTGTAAGTATACTCGATGGGTAATGTTCAGGGAATTAACAGTTAAGATTAAGACAATTCGACGGATGAGGATAAACAGTTATCCGTCGAGTCATAAAATATTCCAGAAAAATAATTGATTTTTATTAGCAAATTGTATACCGACGGATGATCAAACTCGATGGATAACGATCATCCATCGAGATGTAAATTTTGACTTTGCCAAAATTTCATTCAAGACTGAAAAATCAATTAAGTTTCTGGCTGCTTTACAACTTGCAAATTATCTCATAAAGATTTAAGAATAATTGAGCATACCTAATTCAGTTACCAACCTTGAAAAGGTGGATTCATCCAGTGGCTTGGTAAAAAAATCTGCAAGCTGCTTCCCACTTGGAACAAAATGCAATTCCACAGTACCATTCATTACATGTTCCCTTATTAAGTGGTACTTGATATCTATGTGCTTTAACCTTGAATGTTGTACTGGATTTTCACTGATGGCAATTACACTTGTGTATCACAGAAATAGGAATCCTTTCAACTTACAGACCATAATCTAGCAATTGATTTTTCATCCATAAAAATCTGTGCACAGCAACTGCCAGCAGCAATGTATTCAGCTTCAGCTGTAGAAGTAGAAACTGAATTTTTCTTTTTTACTGAACCAGGACACAAGCTTGTTTCCTAGAAATTGATAGGTTCCTATTGTACTTTTTCTATCAATTCCACAACCTGTACAATATGCATCTGAATAACCAATTAGATCAAAACGAGAATCTCTAAGGTACCAAATGCCAAGTTTTGGTGTTCCCTTGAGATATCTGAAAATTCTCTTAATAGCTAATAAGTGAGATTCTCTAGGATCAGCCTGAAATATAGCACATAAACATGTAGCAAACATTATATCTGGCCTACTAGCTGTTAAGTACAGAAGTGAGCCAACCATGCCCCTATAACTTGAAATATCCACAGACTTTTCTGTAGTGTTTAATTCAAGCTTAGTTGCAGTGGTCATGGGAGTTTTTGCAGATGTGCAATCCATTAGATCAAACTTCTTTAAAAGATCAAAAATATATTTAGTTTGACTAATGAATATTCCATCACTAACTTGTTTAACTTGCAAACCAAGAAAGTAAGTCAGTTCTCCCATCATACTCATTTCATACTTAGTTTGCATCAATTTGGAAAACTTTTTGCAAAGTTTTTCATATGTAAAGCCAAAAATAATATCATCTACATAAATTTGAACAAGTATACTAGAGCCATTTACATTTCTGAAAAACAAAGTTTTATATACAGTACCTCTTGTGAAGTAATTTTCCAAAAGGAACTTTGATAGAGTGTCATACCAGGCTCTAGGTGTTTGCTTCAGTCCACAAAGTGCTTTCAAAAGATAATAGACATGTTCTGGAAAATTTGAATCTTCAAAACCAGGAGGTTGACTAACATAGACTTCCTCCTCCAAATCTCCATTCAGAAAGGCACTTTTGACATCCATTTGATAGACCTTGAAATTGGCATGGGCTGCATAGGCTAAGAAGATTCTGATGGCTTCAAGTCTTGCAACAGGAGCAAATGTTTCATCAAAATCTATTCCTTCTTGTTGACAAAAGCCCTTAGCAACCAATCTAGCTTTGTTCCTAACTACTATGCCATTTTTATCCATCTTGTTTCTGAATACCCATTTGGTGTCTATTGGATTCTTTCCTTTAGGCTTGGGCACCAGCTTCCATACATTATTCCTTTCAAATTGGTTTAGCTCCTCCTGCATAGCTAAAATCCAATCAAGATCCAACAAAGCTTCTTCTACCTTCTTTGGTTCTTTTTTGGAAGAAAGCTGCTATATAAACATTCTTCTTGAGTTGCTCTCCTGGTTTGAACTCTAGAAGAAACATCACCAATTATGAGCTTAAATGGGTGATCTTTTGTCCATTTCCTCTGTTGAGGTAGATTAGCTCTAGATGAAGAGGCCTCATTGTTGTCTTGATATGAGATTGAGTTTTGATTGTTAGAAACTCCCCCTGAGTTTGTGGATCTTTGATTTGAGAAATGGGAACATTCTATAGGTGATCTATCCTGACTTCCTGCTTCTCTTGATAACCCGACAAATGGTGAGTTTTGAGTACCGACGGATGAAGCAGGTTGTCTCCCGACGGATAACGCAGATTGCCTCCCAACGGATGAAGCATTTTGCAATTCGACAGATGTTGAGTTTTTTGCTTCATTGGTAGTGGATTTATCTGCATTATCCTTACATATTGTTTCTTGATCACTTTCATCATCACTATCATCACTAACCATCTCCACATTGTCGAATTTGAGGCTCTCATGGTAATCTCCATCTTGAAGTCCTTCAATCTTTTTATCATCAAACACAACATGTATTGATTCCACAACAATGTTGGCTCTTAGATTGTAGACTCTATATGCTTTACCAGCAGCATATCAAACAAAAATTTCTTCATCTGCTTTAGCATCAAACTTCCCATTTTGATCAGTTTGATTTCTCAGAATATAGCACTTGCAGCCAAAGACATGAAGAAAATTTAGGGTTGGCTTATTGTTCTTGAACAATTGATATGGGGTCATGCATCTTGCTTGATTAACCAGGGAAATATTCTGAGTGTAGCATGCAGTATTTACAGCTTCAGCCCAGAAATATGTTGGCAGTTTAGATTCTTCAAGCATTGTCCTGGCAGCTTCAATAAGTGATTTGTTCGTCCTTTTCACTACCCCATTCTGTTGTGGAGTTCTTGCTGCTGAAAACTCATGCAGAATCCCATTTTCCTCACAAAATGCTATCATGACAGAATTCTTAAACTTTGAAATCAAGATGATTATTGACTTGCCTTATGTGATTGATGATGATTTCACTAGCCTCATCTAGACTTTAGGAAATATGTCCAAGAGAACTTTGAGAAATCATCTAATATTACTAAGCAAAATCTTTTCCTTGAGATGGACAACACATTGACTGGTCCAAACAAATCCATGTGTAGCAGTTGCAAAGGTTCTTCAATTGTTGAATCAAGTTTCTTCCTGAATGATGCTTTAATCTGCTTCCCCTGTTTGCAGGCATCACACAGTCCATCCTTGGAAAACTCCACTAGAGGAATGCCTCTAACCAGTTCTTTCCTTACTAGCTCATTCATGGTCTTGAAGTTTAAATGGGACAGCTTCTTGTGCCATAGCCAACTTTCATCATGACTTGCTTTACTGAGAAGGCAAGTAACAGATTCTGCATTAGATGAGTTGAAATCAGCTAGGTACACATTTCCTTTTCTCACACCAGTGAGAACCACTTTGTTGCTTCTTTTATCAGTCACAACACAGGCTTCTGAGTTGAAGGTTACCGAGTTGCCTTTGTCACAAAGCTGACTGATGCTCAACAAATTGTGTTTGAGACCATCCACTAAGGCAACCTCCTCATTGACGACATAGTCCTTTAAAATCAAGCCATATCCCACAGTATATCCCTTGTTGTCATCTCCAAAAGTAATACTTGGGCCAGCTCTCTCCTAAAACTCTGTGAGCATGGTAGAATCACCAGTCATGTGTTTTAAACAACCACTATCCAAGTACCAAAGATTCTTTCGGTTTCCCTGCACACATCAAAATCAAATAAAGTTGATTTTGGTACCCAAGTTTCCTTGGGTCCTGCCTTGTTAGCCTTCTTTTTCTGTTTCTTAGGATTTATCTCATTTGACTTGGGGATATGAGATTCATCCTTGGTCATTTGAGTTGGGCCTTTGAAACCATTCATTGCAACAGAATTATCATGCATATTATTATTAACAGGGAATGGCATGCTATTAGTAAACATGTTATTCCAGTATGGCATGCTAAATGGCATTTGTGGCATACTAAATGCAGCATAATAAGGATTAGGTGTAAATGGCATGTTAGCAAACTGTGCATTCATATTCTGTGAGGACATAGCATTCATAGGCATGGGAGACATGACATTCATGTTTGGAAAGTGAGGTGGCACAGACATGGAAGTATGCATGGAAGATTTGCAGATAACAGACAGATGATTTACACTACCACACTTGACACAGATTTTTCTAGGAGCATATTTGTCAGGTGTGTAGTTATTGTGTTTGTTAATCCCTACTTTACCATTTCTATTATTTTTCTTTTTAGCCTGTGTTTTCACCTCAATCTTTTCAAGTCTGTCACTTAACTGTTTGACAGTCATGTGACCAGCATTAGTCTTTTTTCCTTTCTTAACTTGACTCGATTCTCCTGGAACAAAGTTCTTGGAAACTGATCCATACTTTTCATTCAGCTTAACAAGTTTGGCTTTACTGATAGGCTTGCTTACAGTCGACGGATGAGGATTTGCATCAGTCGACGGATAACCCTTTTTGTTATCCGACGGATGACCCTCATCATCCATCGAGTCTACATCTGTTAGCACTCCATCCACCAAATTTGGTTCTAGTTTCTCCTTGTTCTTTTTCCAGGCTTCATCATAGAAGGACTCGATTTCTTGAACTTTGGTGATTTGAGCATGGACATCCCTGGATCTTTTCCATGCCTTAAACACCTCCTGTTCATGCTCGAGCTGCTTCTTCAAAATTTCTTCTTTTTTCAAGGACTCAGATAATTCCTCCTTGGCAATCTTACACACAATTCTTAATTTTTCAAAATCAATGAACTGAGACTCTAGCACATTATTTCTCTCACTCAAAAACAAATTGTTTTCTTTGATTTTTGCATTTTCTTTAGTAAGAGACTTAAGTGTAACACGCAAATGATATAACTCTGTAGACATGTCATTTATGGCATCATTACACTCAGCTTTAGATAAATGTGCAAGGTTTGTAGTAATTACCTGGTTACTTGAAGAACTTGTTTCTGTTTCATCAGACTTGGCCATTAGGGCTAGATTGACATAGCTGACATCTTCATCTTCATCCAGACCATCTGTTGCCCAGTAATATTCTTGTGTAATGAAATCCCTTTCCTTTTGTTTGAGCAGCTCAAAGTATTTTTGCTTATAATCCACTGGCTAAAACTTTTTCTTGCTTGAATCTGACTTTCTACACTCACTGGCAAAGTGCCCTGCCAAGCCACATTTGAAACATTTGAATTTTGATTTATCCACCATATTTCTATTTGGCTTTGCTGCTCCAAAGTTCTTTTTGAACTTGAGCTTGGAAAATCTTCTGCAAAGAAATGCTAGGTGTTCATCAATGTCTTCCATGTCATCTTGGCTCAAAGAATCTTCACTTTCTCCTGCAAGCCCCTTGCCCTTGTTCTCACAGACCCTTGAAGTTGATTCAACAGCTTCCATCTTCATCTCCTTCTCCTTCTCTAATTCAGCAACTAGTGCAATGGACCCTCCTTTCTTCTTTCCTCTCTCCATCCTCTCATCTTGCTCTATTTCAAGCTCATAGGTTTTCAGGATGCCATACAGTCTCTCCAAAGTAAACTCCTTATAATCTTGTGAGTTTCTCAATGAGACTGTCATTGGTTTCCATTCCTTTAGAAGAGATCTAAGGAATTTTAAATTGGAGTCTTTTGTCTGATAGACCCTTCCATGCAACTTTAGAGCATTTAGCAGTTTTTGCAACCTACTAAAAATGTCAGTGAGTGACTCACTTTCTTCATTATGAAAATGCTCATATTGATGAATCGGTAGCTGCATCTTGTTTTCTCTAACTTGCTCAGTGCCATCACAGATGATCTGTATTATATCCCAAACATCCTTAGCAGTTTTATAGTTGATAATGTTGTCAAACATATCACCATCAACTCCATTAAAAAGGATATTCATGGCCTTTTTAAACTTCCTGACTTGTTCAATGTCAGGATCAGACCATTCATGCCTTGGCTTGGGGACATATGGCTCATTTCCAGTTGCAGCTCTTATTGGTACATGAGGCCCTCTTTCTATGCAATCCACATAGGCCTCATCTTGAGAAAGCAAATGAAGATGCATCTTTACCTTCCAATGATGGTAATTATCTTTATCCAGGAAAGGAATCTTGACTCCAACATCCTTCTTGTTCATCTTGCTGTGTTGTTTTAATCTTTAAACTCTTTGTTCTTCAAGAGCTTGCTCTGATACCAATTGTTAGTCCCTTAACAATGTAACAAGAATTACAGAAGGGGGGTTGAATGGAATTCTTGAAACTTTTTCTTGAATAAAAATTGTTCTTACTCAATTATATATATCAGTGTGAATTGAATAGCAGAATGCGGAATATTTACTTGAAATGAATCAAAACCCAAGTAATTAAAACAAGAGTATTTAAAAACTTTCTGGTGGATTTGAATGATTCCACCAGAGATATATAATATATATCGAGAGAACTCTGTGTGCAAAAAGCTCACAGCTGCTTACAAAATGATAACAACTAAGAATGAGAGAAATGCTAAGAATGCAGCTTACAAATATTTCTCTCTTTGTTGCTTAGTTCCTTATTTACTATTCTATTTGCTGCTTCTTGGTTTATATATCACCAAGATTACAAAGCAATAAGACAAGATAATAAAACAGAACTATCGAGTCTATTACAATGCTACTTCATTACTCTATTCCAGCATCTTGAATATCTTCATAATAGCATGGAAATGGCAATGCTTCTTTGTTCTCGAAAGCCCAGTTGAATAGGCTACCACATTCCATTTGCATACACTTGACGCATGTGACTGTGTTGTCATTGTCAACAGATATTTGAATTCTTTATCCGTCGGGTTCATGATCATCCGTCGAGTAATTGATCATCCGTCGGGTTGTTGATCATCCGTCGAATTCATTGTTGTTTATCCGTCGGGTAGCAGTCAGGCACTTGACTTCATTTCATTTATGCAGAATTACAAGACATCATCTATGTACAATTAATCAACCTATTCTGCATATCTAGTTAAAGTCAACATGACTTAGGTACTACAACAGATTCTAAACAATGTGTATGCAAAAATGTGCTACAGACTTATTGTTACATAAGCTACTCACTCGATGGATAATAAATCATCATCCGTCAGGACTATATTGACTCATCCGTCGGGACTATAATCCTTATCCATCGAGTGCTACAAAATTCACTAAGTGAAATCTACCAAGGTGTTTTGTTAATGAAATCATCTAGTTCACAACATATACACAACAATTTTTGTATCTAAATAGCCATTTGTTACACAGACTGTATCTGCAAAGTCCGAAAAAATAACAAAAGATATCTATTTAATGAAAATGTTTTTTATTGTTAAAAAAATAATAATTTATTGTTACATCTTTTAGTTTCTCTTGTTCTGATAGTAACAGTGCTTAAAAATAATATATGACAACCATTGAGGGCATTCGAACCCCTTGATCGGGTCAAGTGGTTATGGTTAAAGTCTGTGTTGACAAATAAAATATGAGAGCCTTTGTGGTGAAGAAGTTTGGCTAGATTAAGTATTGGAGTTACGTGACCTTGTGCTGGAAATGGAATACATAAGGTGTTAGACTATAAAATCATTTCTCGGATCTTTAAGAAAATGGATCGGATCACCGCCGAAGAAGAAGACGGACGAACTTCAGGGACATTCTCTGGAGCCTAGGCCGCGCCCTATAGGGCTCACCCTATATGGATTCGCTTACGAACACTATTAACGATGGAGATAAATAATGACGATTGGTGAAATTTTATATGAAGGTTTACGATGACCATCACAACGGGAGATCACGACAACTATAGTGAATGAAGTGCACGATGACATCTTTAATGATAATGCCACGACAGTCGCTATAGTAGAAGACGATGACGGAGAACAAGTATTGATAAGGAGTCTATAAAGGATGATTTTAAGTTAAATGAGAAAGAGTGAAACAATCAAGGAACAAAGAATTATCCGGGATCCAGGAAAATGACCCCGGACTCCTCCCAGGGCACGCCCCGTGCTATATGGTCATACGGGGTGGCCGCTCCACGATGCAAGTCAAATAACTAGGAAGAATTGGCAATGAGGTTACTCCTACAACTAAACTGGGAAGTAAATAAAATTAAAAGAGTACAAGTGAAGGGAAGGAGTCCTGGAGGGACCTCTCATGCCTAGGGCACGCCCTAAGCATGCGGGGAGCCTCCGGAGGACTCCAACCCTCTTAGGGCGCGCCCGAAGAAGGAAAAGGGGGTCTCCGGGAGCCCGTCTTCCCAGAAAATATATTGAAGGCGCCGTTCTATAGTTTTGCGGGTTTTCCTTGTAAGGGAGCGATCGTAAACACTTAGTGTGTGCTTTGGGAGCCATGTCTATGCATTCGTCGAGTTGTCCTCGCCGGGAGACTTTGGGGTTATCTTATATTTTGCACTTATACGCATGGGATTACTTGTCCTGTAGTTTGGTGGGTTATCCTCATTGATGGGAAAGGATGAACTTGAGTATTTACGGTAAGTCATGGCTATATATGCGGTTATGATTGACGAAAATGTCAGTAGCGTATGGGATATCCACCGGCCGGGGAGTTTTCTTATCCGTAAAGTTCTGAAGTCGTAACTGAGCCTTAGACCTTTGTGACTAGGCCGCATCGCTGAGCACTCCAAAAGAAAATCAATGTTCGATTAATAATAGGAAGTTGGTTCGACAATTCTTATTGGGCTACGGAATGAGAAGTCAAGTCCATCTAGGTTTTTTGTTCTCCAAGAACTATGTAGGGCTACATTCTCTATAAAAGGAGGTACGTAGGTGTTAGGGTGAAAACACGCACTAAAATTACATGCAAGTAGTATAAGATATAAATCAGATTCGTACCCACAGAGACTCTTTTTAGTTAACTTAAGATTATGCACCTATGCAACAATGGTATGGCTATCGCTCAATGCTAGGACAATAACAAGTTGAGATGTTTATAACTAAGATTAAACTAACATGCAATTAACTAAGAATAAAAGTGATTAAATTAACTATATGAGACAAACATGAGATTCTAACTTCATTACTACTTTATTCTAAGTCATTGTTCTTAATCTTAGCATGCAATGGTGATAACAACTAATCTGATAACACGAAACTAGTAAATGGCAACTTTTGTTGTATGAATACCCTACTACCAGACATCCACAAAAGAGATAGAAGCTGAGTAGACACCAATTATGTTGAGACCCTATATGTTTATAGAATTTGACAACATAAAGGTTTAATGAACAAGTTATTTATCGTGATTACATAGGGCAAGTCAGATGGTTAAAATTAACTACGAATCATGCATAATAAATACATGAACCTATGCTAGCATGGCAAGTTCTAGATCTCTATATTCATTTTCGCTTCAATAGAGATTAACACGCTATCTTATATGTTAGCTATGCACATAAGACGAATAAGCACAACCAATACTAGGATATCAATCAATCACCATACACCAAGATATTGAAACAAATTAACTATACAAATCTATAAGCAAATCCATTAGAACCTCACGATACGATTAGTTTATAACTGAACTCATCATCACTATGGGTTCCAATAAAAACATGATAATAAACAATATAAAAATATTAGGGTTCAAAGACAAATTGAAAACAAGCATCCGATGTACAACTATAATGAAGAATACAAAAGTTTTCTTCTCTGTAGCCATCTCGTGCTCTCCAGGACTTCTTATTGCTCTCCCTGGTCTCCCCGTTATTAAAAGCGTCTTATTATGGGTTTATATAGCTTCTGGACGTCCTGGGCCCTCAAAATCTCAGAATTCAAGTCAAATCGGGAATCTGGCTCGGGCACCTGGCATGGAGGCCCCGCATGGGAGCGCGGGCATGCTCACATTCTATTGTTTCAGCATGGCTACCCCGCTTCCCAGCGCGGGCGCGCCGACCTCATGTTTGTTTGGCTTCATTTTCTTCTTTTTACTGTAACTTGAACTCCGTTTGTCAGAATTTGGCGATCCAATAGTCCATGCGAAGCTATCGAGATTCTCTTCAATATGAGAGTGGTCTTGGCTTCAGATTCTGATCTCCTTCCAGCATATTTTCTTGAAAAGGTCATTTTTTCATCCAACTAATTCCTGTAATGCAAAAACACAAAAATACATAAAAAATACCAATAACTTGAGTACAAAACACTAACTTAAGCCTGTAATGAAGCGTTCCAAGTAGATATAAAATTCACTTATCACACCCCCAAACTTGAATCGATTCTTGTTCTCAAGCATTAACAGACTCAAAAACTACATTACAAAACTAATGCATGAATGCAACTACGTGAATGCAACTAAATGATAATGCAATCGATCCCCTCAGAATAACCATAACCAATTGAATAAGCCAATCCCTCTAAGAATGCAACGGCTTAAAACAGAGTTCGAATAAACCCCACAAACCAACTCACCACTACACCATAGAATGCATATAGCAACAACAAAAATATATTTCCTTAAGGGCTATTAGTGTTGCAGTAGAATATATGGTAACAAATATGCAAAATTTTGGCGTTGCATCCGGTGGTGATGCAATAGAGGTCCTATAGCAACATTTTAAGTTATTTATAGCAACAACAAAATATTATTGCAATAAACCATATGCAGCAACAAGATGTATTTTACAGCAACGCAGTTAAATCATTGCAATAGTTGTTTTTATCTGCTAAATAACCACCTTATGGAAACATTAATTAGTACAATCGTAATGAAATTTAAGGTCAAATTTAACAAATATAGCAACAGTTTTGATCCTATTGCGATATTTTAGAGCAGATGTAATTATAAAATGGCAACATATTTGGACACAATTGTAACAATATTTTTTTAAAACAGGTATGATGTGATTGTAAATATAGACTAAGCTAGACATTTTTTATGCCACAAATCCAAGATTAATATCATTTTATATATATTAACATCAATTAAAAACCTCCGATTGTTCCAACATTGTGATACAAACATTTCAAAATGTAAGTCAATACAAAATGGAAAATAGTTACAGCAAATTAACTAATAAATAAAACTACTAATAATCTTCATTTAGATTCTTCGCTTCCAAATATTATCCATTTTCCAAACTATTCTATTGCCCTGCTAATTCATCGGGAGATATCTAATTTCTTGACCAACACCTTTGTTGTTGGAGGTGATACAATAATATGACATGCAATCGAGCTAATAAAGCCTTCTTCCACAGCTTTATTGATAAATGAATGTAAAGATCAGTCAAACCCATGCTTTCTTACATATTCATATTTCTAAAAGGACCACCCCAAAGTAATACATGACACATTATTGGGTTACAACCAT
This sequence comes from Apium graveolens, assembly GCF_009905375.1. NCBI lineage: Eukaryota > Viridiplantae > Streptophyta > Magnoliopsida > Apiales > Apiaceae > Apium > Apium graveolens. The sequence continues at coordinate 126,776,386 of NC_133647.1, forward strand.
GGTGTGTTCAAGTGCTGCATAATCAGGAAAAAAATTTATAGATTTCGCTACTTAATATAGTTGGAAATCAGTAAACTAAAAGTCAAAAAATATGGGAAGGATTTGAGAACCTGGAGTAATATAATTGCAAGTGCCGGCAATAATAGCTCGAGTGGATGAATCAATGTAGAAAATTGAGTATACCTCCCTTCTGGGACATCACAAGTAATCATCCTTTTCTACACTTTTGCAGCACCTAGAAATGACATACAATAGAATGTTCCATTAGAGAGGTAGATTTAAATTGAGGACTTTAATTATTTTCATAAACTATACAAGCAAAAATATAAGCACTAGTACAAGCACAAATGTTGTACACTGATGTTGCAACTGCACAATACTGATGTTGTACACAAGGGAGCTGCATACATTCTCTACAGGCAGGTTCTTATCATATAGATACCATATACTCAAGTTTCATCCTTTCCAATGATCAATTGTACAAGAATTTGGTTTTATCTTACAAAACAACAAAAACTTAGAGCAACTCATAATCTGCATCTTGCCTTGATTGTGGCCCTAACATCCCATACTGAGGCCCTGTTGTAAAATATGAAGTGGGATAATATATCATCGATGCAGTTGAGCACAAGGTTTGTTAATGAAAATGCAAGCGAAAGCCAGATGTTAAGTATGCAATTATTATTGAAACATAACAGGGCTTTGGAAACATCTTCAGCAGGATTAGCAGTGCCTACGCTTCCTGTTTGAGAAACAAATCCACATGCACCTCCTGTTTCCGGCAGGTTTCCATTAATATTTTCCTGAGAACCAATTTGAGGAAAATAGGCATCTGCCTTGCTTGTCAATGGAAGAGAAAAACTTGTAGATGAACATTCAATACCTCCAACAATTTGCAACTCCAACGCCAAAATCATACCTCAAATAATCAGCTTGCATACCATCAAACATGTTCAATACCAGAATAACCTATTTGTCTATCAACATTCTATTTCTACTTTGGTTGTGCTTGGTGGGAGGTCGTCAAGCTGCAACTACTGCTCCCTCCCATTCAGTTTGCTTCTCCAACTCTAGATGCTAAAGCAAGAACCTCAGGGGACATTTCCCAGTTTCCACTCTAAATGATAAAATATCAAAGACTCCGTTATATACTCAATTATCAGATAAACAAAATCTATATTAAATAATCACTAAAATCATTAAATCCCAAATTATATAAAAACCCTAATTAAGAATCTCGGTACAAAAAACCATAAGAACATATGAAGCTCATAAGAACGGAGTATTACTCAAGTTTATACCAAATTAAACACAAATACCTAAAACGTAAAAACAAATAAAAATACTAATTAAGAACAAGAAGATTGTAACTTAAAAACGAGAAATAAGATTTGAACATAGAAAAACAAACTAATTAAGATTTCAAAGTAGTAATTTGAAGAAAGAAGAAAATCCATAAATCGATTTGGGGGAAATGGATTAAGGGTCGATTTTTTACCGTTTTGCAGCTTGAATCTCTCTCTCTGTCTGTCTTCCTCCTCGTGTCTGTTTGGGTGTGTGGGCGTATGTAGTGTTGTGTTATTTGTGTTTGTTATTATTTTTTGTTTTGTTAATTTTGGTGAGCTCGGCAAAATTTTTAACTTTGAAATATTTCCAAGCCCGCCACTATTTTGGGCCCAAAATTTGAATGTACTGCAATATCTTGAATAATTCGTTGCAATAAAATGTTAATTTTCAACTCCCTCCAACTTTTACACCCCATTTGCAACGCTTTTAAAAATCCTTGCAATAAATGAAACAAGTTCTCTCAATAGCAACATTTTTTCATAAATTTTTAGAAATGTGGTTGCCATAGCCAATCTATGGTGTAGTGCACAAACTAGAAATGTGCATGTGTGGATGCTTAACAAATATACTCTAGATACTAGATCAATAACCATAACTTATCTATCATCAAAACAATCATAAGTTTATAAACATAATCGACATTAAACGCATAATGACTCACAACACCTCATTTCTACTAGAGTTATACAAGGATTCACGCTATTATTGAACACATAACAAAGATGCTTATTTGACCGTGCAATGAATGAGGTCCCATAGAACTTATACAATAATACCCATGTAGCGAGCGTTAGGTTAGCGGATCCCAGACTATCAAAGCTTTAAGTCACTAGGCACAAAGTCCACTATAACTTAATTGCTCGAGTATTAAAGAGCTCACTCTTGATCAATTATGCATAAACACATACTTTTTCCTTTTTTTCTTTTTCTTTTCTTTTTCTCTTTTTTTTACAATTTCTGAATGAGTGTGTTTCGCTCAATCTCATTCAACCCTAGACTATACATAAATTATGAGCCGGCTACTAGCCATTTGATGCCTAGGCTTATTCACAAATAGCAATAAAATCCAAGTTTTTCTCTAGTTTAAAATTCAGTGTTCTTTTTGTCATTACGAGAATACCAAAAATTCTAGATATAAACAAGTGATTAAATCTTAACAACTAAACAAAAATAATCATGATCTAGCTCAAAAGCAATCCTTTAAGACTTGTGATTTTTTTTTCTGGCATGCAAATCAATTCATTAGGACTTAAACAACCCTCTATTCGTCATCACTATAATCAAATTAACATCAACTTATTAGATAACAATAGCTCAACCTAAGGGATCATGGTATATGCATGCACATGCAACTAAATGAACTCATATTAAAACACAAATAAAAATGTGCTATATGAACAGTCATGCAAAAATATGAATAAAATACAACTAAATATACAACATGAATCTATATGAATCTATATGGACACACACAAACTAATCCTTACATTATCACTCCCAAACTTAAAAATTTTAATGTCCTCATTGAAGGTAATAATAAGGATACAAGGCATACCTAGTTAGTAGGAGGATCACCCTCTTCGGGTGGATGATCAGGTGGCTAATCAACCTCGACACCAGTGTCTCAAAAAACAGTACCGAGAGCGTGTGTCAAATCTTTAGCAAAATGTCGGTGGATTTAATGCATGGCCTCAATACACCGAATCAACCTTCTATACTTCTCATCACCAATACCAGTCCTATCAACTGCCTGCTGCGCATGAGAAGAACCCTCTTTAGGCACGGGAGTATCCGTCCGGCAACCCTCTACATCATCAAAAATATATCCCAACCCCTTATCATGGGGTGCACCTAAGAATGCATAACTCAAGTGATTTGGTAGTGGGTTGAGCTCAAGTGTGGGAGATTCTTCAATAGATGGCTCGAGACGCTCCTAAGAAATTTTCAGCTCTACTAACCCAAGAGAATCGAATGGCATATCCAACTTCCTCTTCCACGGAGGTGCATTCAAAACCTGCAGCTGCTATGCTCTTTCTTTATCTTCAAAAATTGTTTCCCCTACTAAGGATCTCTCTAAGGTATCTGACTTTGGCAATTGCTCAAGCTCCGAATTCAAAACAGAGTTGACCCGCTCCTTTTTAAAGCACTCCTCTTTAGCTGTGGGTAACTTTATTGCCTTGAACATATTAAAAGTGACCTTCTGATCTTGAACCTTCATCATAAGCTCCTTTTTGCACATCGATCATAGTTCGGCCTGTAGTCAAGAATGGTCTTCCCAAGATAGTGGGAATCTTCTTATATTCCTCAAAGTCCAGAATTATAAACTCAACAGGAAGATGAGTTTTTCCATCTTAACCAAAACATCCTCCACTATACCTCGTGGATAAGTGATGGTCCGATCAGCCAATTGTAAAGACATGTTAGTCGGTTTTGGCTCAGGTAAACCAAGTTTCTTGAAGACAGATAAGGGCATCAGATTGATGCTAGCTCCCAAGTCACATAAACACTTGTCAAAAGATAAGTTTCCAATAGTGCAAGGAATAGTGAAGCTTCCTGGATCTTTAAGTTTAGGAGGAAGTTTCTGTTGCAGCACAACACCGCACTCTTCCGTTAGAGCAACGGTCTCTAACTCCTCAAGTTTAAGCTTCTGAGATATTATACTCTTCATGAACTTAGCATAGCTCGGCATCTGTTGTAGAGCTTCCGCAAAAGGTATGTTAATGTGAAACTTCTTGAAAACCTCCAATAACTTGGCAAACTGCTTGTTGAACTTATGCTTTTTAAATCTTTTAGGATATGGCAGAGGTGGGTACACTTGTTTATCCCCTGTATTACCCTCAGGAGGATTGATTTCAACAACTTTCTTCTTTAGTTCCACTTTGGAATCCTTCTGCACAACCTTTTCAGCAATAATCTCATTTGCTGGAATTGGCAAGGACGCGGGCACGCTCCGTGTAGGCTCAGATGTGCCTTCATTCTATAAAAGAGTTTCAGAATCTTCGTTTTGCTGAATTTGGGGGCTCGCGACCTTTCCAGACCTCAAGGTAATGGTGTTCACCTGTTCTTTAACTTCCCTCTTGCCTGGATTGGCTTCTGTATCACTAGGAAGTATTCCTGGTGGTTAATTCAATAAGGCATTGGCGATCTGCCCAATTTGTTTCTCTAGAGTCTTGATAGAAACCGCTTGGCTTTTGCACATACGTCTCAACTCCTCCAATTCAGATTTTTCATTAGTATATTGACCGCCACTTCTATGTGGTTGTAGTTGAAGTTGGAGTTGTTGTCTTGGTGCATACTGTTGTTGAAAACCGGGGGGATTGAATTAATTGATTCCAAACTGCTGGTACGACTGTTGCATTGCATTCTAATTGTTGCTCCAGCTGAAGTTTAGATTATTACGGTTGTTAGGATGATAAGTGTCTGGAACTGGTTGCTGCGATCTCTGAAAGTTGCTCACAAACTGAGCTAATTCACTAGATATAGCGCATTGCTCCGTCGCATGCGAACCTACACACAGCTCACAAACACTGGTTATCTAATTTACACTATAGTTAGCCAGAGAATCGATCTTCATAGACAACGCCTTTAGTTGAGGAGTGATAGCCATAGCTGTATGCACTTCAAGAACTCCTGCTACCTTGCCCTGTGGCAATCTCTGGGTTGGATACTGATATTCATTAGCAGCCATCAATTTAATTAGCTCATAAGCTTCATTATAGCTCTTAGCCCATAAGGCTCCACCTGATGCTGCATCGAGCATGGGTCTTGAATGTGCTCCCAAACCATTATAAAATCAATTGATGATCATCCAATCAGGCATTCCATGATGATGACACTTCCTAAGCATCTCCTTGTTGCACTCCAAAGCTTCACATAGAGATTCTCCCGATTGGTGCGCAAACTGAGTAAGAGCATTCCTGATTGCAGCTGTTTTTTGTCATATGGAAGAATTTAGTGAGAAATTTTTGAGTAAGATCCTTCCAAGTAGTGATAGAACCTATTGGTAGAGAATGTAACCAGGATTTAGCTTTATCCCGTAGAGAGAATGGGAAAAGTCTCAATTTCACAGCATCTTCAGAAACATTATTAAACTTGAAGGTGTCACAGATATCGATGAAATCCCTAATGTGCATATTTGGATCTTCCGTTGGAGAACCCCCAAACTGCACTGAATTCTGGACCATCTGGATCGTGCTAGGCTTGATCTCAAAGGTATTAGACGTGATGGCTGGCTTGATAATGCTCGATTGAATGTCATTAATCTTTGGTTGAGAAAAGTCCATCAATGCTTTCGTTGGTGCTGCTGGTTCTCCCATTGTAATGATTATTTCTTCTTCTTCACTTCATTCTTCAACTTTATCAACTTTTTCAAAAACTTCTTCTTCCACTTCTTCAATAGTTTCCTTAAAAGATTGAGAACGTGTTCGCATACACGCTCTCTCGAGTACCTGAAACACAAACAAGTAACCGTGAAAGTAAACGAATCTGAGTCAGTGAACTTTAACGACCACTGATGTCAAGCACATAATAAAAATTAACACCGAGTCCCCAGAAGCGGCACCGAAAACTTGTTAGGGCGAAAACACGCGCTAAAATTACACGCAAGTATATACGTTCGTAAGTAGTATATGATATAAATAAGATTCGTACCCGCAAAGACTCTTTTTAGTTAACTTAAGATTATGCACCTATGCAACAATGGTATGGCTATAGCTCAATGCTTGGACAATAACAAGTTGAGATATTTATAACTAAGATTAAACTATCATGCAAATAACTAAGAATAAAAGTAATTGAATAAACTATATGAGACAAACATGGGATTCTAACTTCATTACTACTTCATTCAAAGTCATTGTTCTTAACCTTAGCATGCAATGGTAATGATAACTAATCAGATAACACGAAACTAGTAAACGCCAACTTTCATTGTACGAATACCCTACTACTAGACATCCACAAAAAAGATAGAAGCTGAATACACACCAATTATGTTGAGACCCTATATGTCTATAGAATTTGACAACATAAAGGTTTAATGAACAAGTTATCTATCGTGATTACATAGGGAAAGTAAGATGGTTAAAATTACCTACGAATTATGCATAATAAATACATGAATCTATGCTAGCATGGCAAGTTCTAAATTTCTATATTCACTTTCGCTTCAATAGAGATTAACACACTATCTTATGTGTTAGCTACACACATAAGACGAATAAGCACAACCAATAATAGGATATCAATCAATCACCACACACCAAGATATTGAAACAAATTAACTATAGAAATCCATAAGCAAATCCGTTAGAACCCCACGATACGATTAGTTCATAACCGAATTCATCATCACCATGGGTTCCAATGAAAACATGATAATAAATAATATAAGAGTATTATGGTTCAAATATAAATTGAAAACAAGCATCTGAAGTACAACTATAATGAAGAATATAAAAGTCTTCTTCTCCGTAGACGTCTCGTGCTCTCCAGATCTTCTTATTGTTCTTCCTGGTCTCCCCGTTATTAAAAAATGTCTTATTATGGGTTTATATAGCTTCTGGATGACCCGGGCCTTCAAAATCTCACAATTCAAGTCAAATCAGGAATCTGGCTCGGGCATCCGTCGTGGCCGCCCGGCATTGGCACGCGGGCGCGCTCATTTTTTGTTGTTTCAGCGCGGCCGCACCGCTTCCCAGCGCGGGCGCGCGGGCCTCTTGTTCTTCTGGCTTTATTTTCTTCTTTTTGCTGTAACTTGAGCTCCGTTTCTCAGAATTTGGCAATCCAATAGTCCACACGAAACTATTGAGATGCTCTTCAACATGAGAATGGTCTTGGCTTCATATTCTGACCTCCTTCCAGCATATTTCCATAAAAAGCTCATTTATTCATCTAAGTAATGCCTGTAATGCAAAAACGTAAAAACACATCTAAAATAGCAATAACTTGAGTACAAACACCAACTTAAGCCTGTAATGAAACATTCCAATTAAATATAAAATCCATTTATCAGTAGTAATATTGTAAGGGATTGGAAGCGAGACCTCTATACGCCACCACCAAACACCCTTGCGATCTAAGCCCCCGATTCATCAAAATCACCACACTTCGATGACTTTTACGGCGAAAGACCACCGCTGTGCATCTTGATTCTGGCCGCGAACCTGAAATCTTTGTTAACCAAATTCCATCATTAAAAAATTGGCGCAAGAAAGAAGAGCTTGAATCCGATTGAATCTTAGGAGGAAAAAATGTCCAACAATGGTGGAAACTCTCATGAAACTCTAATGAAGATGGAAGCTATGAAGAACACGGAACTCCGTTAGTTAGCGGAGCATCTCCGGTTCACATCAGCAACGCGTATCTAACTTAAGAACTTTATCGGATGTGCGATGTATTGAATAGTTTTGATTCAAGATTGAGTACTGTGCGTTGGAGGAAGACAAGAAGAGGCTGCCATAAAATCCGATATAGTCAGACACGTAAGAAAGCTCCGATGGTAGAGAGAGGTGCTCCGGATGGTCGTGGAATGACTGAGTTTAGACATGTACCAATCATTCCGTGACCATTGTATTATTCATAGGATACTGCTCCAATCATTGAACTTGTGGGTGAAGATACAGATGAATGCAACAAGCAACATGGAGATGTACGTTTTAAGCAACATGAAGATGGATACTTTAAGTGGAAGGAAGATGTGCGCTTCAAGCAACATGACGATGAGCACTTGAAGCGATAAGAAGATGGACGCTTTCACTGACAGGAAGATAGTTGCTTCAAGAAGCATGAGGATAAACAACCGCCGTTACACTTCAACAATGGTGATATATTGGAACAACTCCATCGGATGGAAGATTATCTAAAGCACTTCAGGATAAGCTTAGGTCTAATCGAGGGTGGCGAAAGCCAATATCACCCTCAAAGGTACCATTCTAAGGAGAACATGATTGATGAAAAATCTAAAAAAATTGTGAAGAACAAAATAAGGAACATCGTGTATCATACGACAAACTTTTTTAGTGGGTAACACCCGTCGTTATCAATATACAAAAGATGTTCCAATTGTAGAAATATCATATAATGAACAAAGGCTTCGACTAGATCCAAATCAAGAGCAAAAGATAGTCGCACATGCACATTGCTCATGACGTACTGATACCGAGATCTGTCGGGATGATCCGGAGATTGAGAAATAACAAAGGAGGTTATCTCGTTTAAAAGAGCATCTTGGCATCCCATTATGCGACAAAGATCTGAAGTCGCTCATTCTGGAAACACAAAAAAATGGAGATCAGCATGAAATAGTGCTTCATAGGCGTGTAGATATGCCCCCACAAGGGAAGAAAGGATTTACGTCAAAGAATACCCTCATTCAGAAAAAAAGCCAAAGAAGCTTTGAATATAAAAGGAACGGAAAATAGCCTGAAGACGTTGGCTGTAGGAGCTATAACTGGGGAATTAGAGGTGATACTTATACGACAAAGGATAAATGCTCAGAATTCTATACGGAAATAATTGTTAGGAGTTGTCCCATATCGTTTGTGGGAGGGGAAGATCTCCAGAATATAAAAAGTCAACACTCCATTAGTATGAGGCATTTTGGGATATGCCCAAAAACAAATCCGTGCAAGATCGGCCTAAAGCGGATAATATCAAACTAATGTGGAGTTAGGCGTGCTTAGAAAGCCCAAAAATTGGTATCAGAGCTATGGTTGTAACGGTCCAGAACAATCTCAGACGGGCTCCCAGAATGAACCTAGGAGGAGGCAAATGGGCTAACCAGTATGGGCTCAAGGAAAAGATAGGTGGGCCTTCTAGTAAGGGCCTAGGGAGAGCCAGAAGGATTCCACTATGGGTCCAGGGGCGTAGATCACACAATCAGGTGGTAGATCTGACACATTTCGAGCCCGATGTGTGAAGGTGGAGATTGTTAGGAGTTGTTCCATATCATTTATGGGAGAGGTAGATTGCTAGAATATAAGGAGCCAAATAACTCCATTAGTATGAAGCCTTTTGAGATGTGCCCAAAAAAAATCCGCGTGGGCTTGGGCTAAAGCAGACAATATCATACTAATCTGGAGTTAGGCCTGCTCAGCAAGCCAAACAAGTGGTATCAGAGGTTCAGGTTATAACGGTCCAAGATAATCTCATACGGGCTCCCAAAATGGACCTAGGAGGAGGCAGATGAGCTACCCAGTATGGGCTCAAGGAAAAAGCAGGTGGGCCTTCCAGTATGGGCCATAAGAGAGTCAGAAAGCCAGAAGGATTCCAGTATGGGTCCAGGGTGAGCAGATTACACAATCAGGTGGAAGATTCAGCAAGTGTCGAGCCCGATGTGTGAAGGGAGAGATTGTTAGGAGTTGTCCAACATCATTTGTGGGAGGGGCATATTACTAGAATTTAAGTAGCCAGGTAACTCTATTAGTATGAGGCCTTCTAGCATGTGCCTAAAAATAAATCCATGCGGGCTCGGCCCAAAATGAATAATATCATACTAATGTAGAGTTAGGCCTGCTCAGCAAGACAAACAAGTGGTATCAGATCTATGGTTATAACGGTCCAGAACAATCTTAGACGGGCTCCCAGAATGAACCTTGGAGGAGGCAGATGGGCTACCTTGTATGGGCTCAAGGAAAAGGCAGGCGGGCCTTCTAGTAAGGGCCTAGGGAGAGTCAAAAAGCCAAAAGGATTCCACTATGGGTCCAGGGGAGCAGATCACACAATCAGGTGGCAGATCCGACAGGTGTCGAGCTCGATATGTGAAGGGGAGATTTTTAGGAGTTGTCCCAAATAATTTATGGGAGGGGCATATTGCTAGAATATAAGCAGCCAAATAACTCCATTAGTATGAGGCCTTTTGGGAGTAATCCAAAAATAAACTTGTGCGGGCTCGACTTACAACGGACAATATCATATACTAATATGGAGTTAAGGCCTGCTTAACAATCTAAACAACAATCGCAAGTAGTAGTTCCACCATATCCATAATATGTTGCACCGACACAACCACAATGAGTCGTGCCTCGGCCAAAAATTGTCGCACCCCCGCAACCGCAAGTTATGATGCAAACTCAAACTCAGATCGCAGCAACATCCGTGTTCTTACCGCAACCCAATATTCAGAAAATACTTTGAATATGAAATATCAACATGAATGATTTAATAAAGCTATTACCGTACTTGGAAGGGGGAAGGTCATAACATCCACACAAAACACGTAGCCGTTCATCTCCATGGTTAGGGAGACCATAGAGATCACATATTACGATTTTCATCCAGGGGGTCGAAGAAAATCTGAAGATTGCAGCCACGGCTATGAAGTAACTAAGTTGGATGAAAATTTGGATTTATTGGGCAAGATAAGAGATTTAAGAATGCTATTCAGTTTACAAGAAATTGATAATTCTATCAAGTTTAGAAGACTTAACTAGGAGCAAATCGGAGGATGATCAGGAGGAGAATTCTTCAAGAAGAAGGAAGAAGATCGTAAAGGAGATTTTATATGAAGGAAATCCCTGGAAACTACATTGACAAGGATATCTAAGGCCGAGATCACTTCCAACAATTTTCAAGAGAGTTCGCTGATCGGATATGTCCGTATATCTTGGATGTGTCCTTCATGTAACATTTAAAGTTCTATTTACTTAAACTTTCGCATGTGGAGAATCATATCTAGGATTAAAAAGACAATCAGATGCTCTAATCCATTGAAGGCATGGACACACTTTCAAAGGAAAATTCAATTCAACTGTTTGAATCTCTAGAGGAAGCGAGAAAGATTTTCTCGCTTGAAAAATTGTTTGGACAAAATTTTTAAGGGATGAATACTCTTGTCGAGGAAGATCTCTCCAACGGCTAACGCCTTTGTCGAGGTATGGCGCTCCTCTAGTAGTGGAAGATTGTTATTCCCAAACAATCTAGCAAGTAGAATTACAGAAGGCCGGTTGAATGTAATTCTAGGTTTCTTTTTAATCTTTAAAACTTCTTGCAAATATAAATATAACTGTATATGAATATGCTAAGTGCGGATAAGAAATATTCAAGTATTCAAACACAAAGTAAATAAAAAAGGAAGTTTAAAAACTTTTTAATGGATTGTTATTTCCATCAGAGATATATATATATAAATGTAGAAGATCTTTGTGATGCTAAAATGCACACAAATGCTTACAAGTAAATTTACAAAGAGAGAACTAAGAAATTTTTAACAGATTGTGCCTTATCTATTTCTCAGTTCTTTCGATCGATGTTTTTCTACTTGCTACTCTTGGTTTATATATCACCAAGTTATATGTGGAAAAGACAAATTAATAAAACAAACATGTCTAAGTATAATCACATGTTTCTTCATTTACTCTTCCAACATCTTTGTATTTCTTCAAGTTAGCATGAAAATGGAAATGCTTCTTGATCTTCATAATCCTGATTACAGGCTACCACATTCCTTTTGTATACAATCAACCCATATGACTGTCAAGTCACTATCAACTCCTATTTGAATTTATTATCCGTTGAGACTCTGTTGGATCATCCGTCGAGACTATTGGATCATCCGTTAAATGAGACTCAGGTCATCCATGTAAGCATTGCAGAAACATTTGTTGAAAGTATTTCCATAGCAGCTGACTCAATTTTACTTATGCAAAATTACAAGGCATATAATATATACAATTTGCCAACCTATTTTATATATCATTCTTATATTCAACATGACTTGGAATATCCTACAACTTCTAGTTCTCTAAGGAATTACAGTACACATGAATGTGCTACACAAACTTTTTTAAACATAAGCTACTCTTTCAATGGATGACATAGAAGATTATCCATTGAAAGCTACCAAATCGCTTAAACAAATCTACTAAGGTGTTTTGGTGAAATATCATCATGCCTACAACATATTCCCAACAATCTCCCCCAATTTATGTCTACTAGAATTGTAGACATAAATTTAGAAGGACTTGATGATAACAAAACACCCTATACAAAAAGATCGTTCAATAGTAGATAAAATGTTAAGTGCTGCAATTTTATTGGAAGTTGATAAAAAAAAGTTCACACAAGTCTTACAAGCTTTGTTCAAGGTGCTTCTCTAGTGAGAAAATTAATCTTTTCTCCTTGAGTGTCTAGTTTTCTTTCCCAGTTTTTCATTGTTCTCTTCTATCTGGTGTTGGAGTAGTCTGTAAAACTCAGATTCATATTCATTAGATTGATCCAGCATCTCCTGCATTTCCTTGAGAGTTTCATTGCTTGAAATATTTAGTTGGTCTTTTAATCTGAAAAATCTTCTGGTGTTCTTTTCATCCTTGAACTCCATTAACCAATATGGCCTCAAGTGTACTCTATTTATGGTGTAAGGAATGGTTAAGAATCTTGGTAGTGCACTTAGGTCTCTCCAGCTTCGTCTTATTTGTTCAATTTTGTTGAGTATCTCCTTTTTAGCAACCATGGTGAATCCAAAGTTTTTCTTGATTGCTGAGAATACTATTACTAAGACAGAGTAGCCTTCATTGAGAATCATGTGAAGATGCCAAGTAAATTCCTTTCCACCCTTGCATCTAAACACTAATATTTCTAGGAGTCTGTTATGGGTATCAATAGCTCTCACTTCATCCAGCTCATTCAAGTAAAAATTTATGTATGAAAACTCCTTTATGTCACAAATAAAGAGCTGATCTCCTTTGTTGACTGTTGGCTTGGGTTTGGATAAGGTTTTTGTTTTAAATGAGATAGATTTGACTAGCTTGCTTGGAATGTTCTTTCTTCTTTTAGAGGTGGTTGGTATTGGGATGTTCATTTCAAAAATAGGTAGGTTTTGCTGGTCTATTGGTTCATCCTTAGAATGATTGGTTCACCATAAAAAATCACCTCAGGATTGACCTTAATTTCAGCTTTCTCCATTGTGGGCAAGGTCGGTTAATTCGCAGTAGTAGACTGGGTTGACTTTGGTTCTTCCTCTTCTTCTTCAAATACCAGCTTCCTTTTGGATCTTTCCTTCCTTACTCTTTTACAAATTTCTGTTTTGGTTCCTCCAGCTTCTCAGTTTCAGTTAAGATGGAAGGCTTCTCACTTTCTGATTTGGTTGCAAGATTTTCAGCTTATTTCTTAGGTTCTAAGGCAGCCTGCCTTTTCTGGTGCTTGAGCCTCAACTTTTCTTCTTTCTTGGCTTCTCCAAATTGAGGATGTCAAACCATCACACAAATTATTTTTTATGCTTGTAGATTTTAGCTATTCTCTTCACTAAGACAGAGTCTATTGGATCTTTATGATTGGCAATGGAGTGACCAAGCAGCTTCTTTTCATCAAGTTGAGGAGTTACATAGACTAGGTCCAAAGGATTTTTGCTTGAATGTTTTGATGAATGATTCTTGGGCTTTAAAATCACAGTGGCCTTTTAATATATTCTAGCTGAGGTTTGACCTCTTTCCATATTTCTAAAGCTCATTTCACTTAATGGAATCTGTCTCAATTGTATGAAGTGCTTCCCAGATTTATCTAGATTTTCAATTGGACCAAATACCTTTTCAATTTTCTCATCAATTTTCTTCATCTGTTCTTTCAGCTTGAGTTCAGTTGCTGCAATATTGATCAAGTCAATACTGTCCAACGCTGGTGGCTTTGAGAAAGTAATGGCTGGAATAATTACTTTACTAACTTTAATATGCACATCCTTCTCCCCCTCACTAGCTTGAACAATTGCATATTTCTCCCCCTTTTTGTTAACATTAAGTTGAGTAGGGTTGGAAGTTTGAGCAGCCATCAGTTGCTGTAGCACCTGAGTTGGAGCTTGTTGATGTGAGAGAATTTGAGAAACTGAATTCTTCACTTTTGACAGTCTTGAACCCAAATCCTCACCTTTATTATTCAAGTCATAATCTTTCCTGAGATTTTGGTTCAGACCAGTCATTGTAGTATCAGGAAGTTTAGCATCCAATCTCTTATAAATATCCTTTTTGACTTGTCATGCTTTAGTACATCTATAATTTAATTATGTTGGAGAGCTTAAATTTTATGTAACTGTAGAGACTATAGATATTCTTGTAGAAGACTCTTGGTGCTGGCACTTTTGGTGGCTTGAATTTCAGCTTTAGTTTGGTGAATAAATTTAAACATGGTAGATTTGAAGTGATGATATTTGCAGTCCTTTATAAACATTCAATCTGGAATTTCTGTTTCTACCCCTATATTCCTGCCTACATCTTCAGCATCCTCTCCAAGAGAGTCATATCCAATAGAACCAGAAGTGTAGTCAAGGTCATCATCAGTTGTAGAAGGTAGTGAATTGATTGCATCCTTGGCAATGTGGCCTTTTAATGTATTATAGCTAAGGTTTGACCTCTTTCCATATTCCTCAAGCTCATTTCACTTATTGAAATATGTCTCAATTGTATGAAGTGCTTCACAGATTTATCTTGATTTTCAATTCGACCAAATACCTTTTCAATTGTCTCATCAATTTTCTTCATATGTTCTTTCAGATTGAGTTTAGTTGCTGCAATATTGATCAAGTCAATACTGTCCAACACTGGTGGCTTTGAAAAGTAATGGCTGGAATAATTACTTTACTAACTTTAATGTGCACATCCTTCTCCCCCTCAATAGCTTGAACAATTGCATCTTTCTCCCACTTTTTGTTATCATCAAGTTGAGCATGGTTGGAAGTTTGAGCAATTACCAGTTGCTGTAGCAGTTGAGTTTGAGCATGTTGATGTGAGAAAATTTGAGAAACTGAATTCTCCACTTTTGACAGTCTTGAACCCAAATCCTCAACTTTGTTGTTCAAGTCATAATCTTTCCCGAGATTTTGGTTCAGGCTAGTCATTGTAGTATCAGGAAGTTTAGCATCCAATCTCTTATAAATATCCTTTTTGACTTGTGCAATATCATGCCTAGTACATCTACAGTTTGATTATATGGGAGAGCTTGAATTTTGTGTAACTGTAGAGACTCTAGATATGCTTGTAGAAGATTCTTGGTGCTGGTACTAATGGTGGCTTGAATTGCAGTTTGAGTTTGGTGAATAAGTTTTAACATGGTAGATTTAAAGTGATGATAGTAGCAGTCCTTTATAAACATTCAGTCCGGAATTTCTGTTTCTACCCCTATGTTACTACCTATATCTTCAGCATCCTTTCCAAGAGAGTCATTTTAGTATCAAGAAGTTTAGCATCCAATATCTTATAAATATCCTGCTTGACTTGTGTAATATCATACTTCAATACATCTACAGTTTGATTATATTGGAGAGCTTAAATTTTGTGTAATTGTAGAGACTCTAGATGTGCTTATAGAAGACTCTTGGCGCTGGCACTATTGGTGGCTTAAATTGCAGCTTGAGTTTGGTGAATAAATTTGAACATGGTAGATTTGAAGTGATGATAGTAGCAGTCCTTTGTAAACATTCAGTCTGGAATTTCTGTTTCTACCCCTATGTTCCTTTCGACATCTTCAGCATCCTCTTCAAGAGAGTCATCTCCAATAGAACCACCACAAGCACCAGAAGGGTAGTCAAGGTCATCACCAGCTGTAGAAGGTAGTGAATTGTTTGCATCATTGGCAATGTGGCCTTTTAATATATTCTAGCTGAGGTTTGACCTCTTTCCATATTCCTCAAGCTCATTTCACTTATTGAAATCTGTCTCAATTGTATGAAGAGCTTCACAGATATATCTTTATTTTTAATTGGACCAAATAACTTTTCAATTATCTCTTCAATTTTCTTCATCTGTTCTTTCAGCTTGAGTTCAGCTACTGCAATGTTGATCAAGTCAATATTGTCCAACACTGGTGGCTTTGAGAAAGTAATGGCTGGAATAATTACTTTACTAACTTTAATGTGCACATCCTTCTCCCCCTCACTATCTTGAACAATTGCATCTTTCTCCCCCTTTTTGTTATCATCAAGTTGAGCAAGGTTGGAAGTTTGAGCAGTCACCAGTTGATGTAGCAGTTGAGTTTGAGCTTGTTGATGTGAGAAAATTTGAGAAACTGAATTCTCAACTTTTGACAGTCTTGAACCCAAATCCTCAACTTTGTTGTTCAAGTTATAATCTTTCTTAAGATTTTGGTTCAGGCTAGTCATTGTAGTATCAGGAAGTTTAGCATCCAATATCTTATAAATATCCTGCTTGACTTGTGCAATATCATGCTTCAATACATCTACAGTTTGATTATGTTGGAGAGCTTGAATTTTGTGTAACTGTAGAGACTCTAGATGTGCTTGTAGAAGACTCTTGGCGCTGGCACTATTGGTGGCTTGAATTGCTGCTTGAGTTTGGTGAATAAATTTGAACATGGTAGATTTGAAGTGATGATAGTTGCAGTCCTTTGTAAACATTCAGTCTGGAATTTCTGTTTATACCCCAATGTTCCTACCTACATCTTCAGCATCATCTCCAAGAGAGTCATCTCCAATAGAACCAGAAGGGTAGTTAAGATCATCATCAACTGTAGAAGGTAGTGAATTGATTGCATCCTTGGCAATGTGTACTTTTAATGTATTCTAGCTGAGGTTTGACCTCTTTCTATATTCCTCAAGCTCATTTCACTTATTGGAATATTTCTCAATTGTATGAAGTATTTCAATGATTTACCTTGATTTTTAATTGGACCAAATACCTTTTCAATCTTCTCATCAATTTTCTTCATCTTTTCTTTCAGCTTGAGTTCAACTGTTGCAATGTTGATTAAGTCAATACTGTCCAACATTGGTGGCTTTGAGAAAGTAATGGCTGGAATAATTACTTTACTAACTTTAATGTGCACATCCTACTCCCCCTCACTAGCTTGAACAGTTACATCTTTCTCCCCTTTTTGTTATCATCAAGTTGAGCAGGGTTGGAAGTTTGAGCAGCCACCAATTGTTGTAGCAGTTGAGTTTGAGCTTGTTGATGTGAGAGAATTTGAGAAACTGAATTCTCCACTTTTGATAGTCAATCTTTCCCGAGATTTTGGTTCAGGCTAGTCATTGTAGTATCTGGAAGTTTAGCATCCAATCTCTTATAAATATCCTTTTTAACTTGTGCAATATCATGCCTAGTACATCTATAGTTTGATTATATGGGAGAGCTTGAATTTTGTGTAACTGTAGAGACTCTAGATGTGCTTGTAGAAGATTCTTGGTGCTGGCACTATTGGTGGCTTGAATTGCAGCTTGAGTTTGGTGAATAACTTTGAACATGGTAGATTTATAGTGATGATAGTAGCAGTCCTTTGTAAACATTCAGTCTAGAATTTCTGTTTCTACCCCTATGTTACTACCTATATCTTCAGCATCCTTTCCAAGAGAGTCATCTCCAATAGAACCACCAAAAGAACCAGAAGGGTAGTTAAGCTCATCACCAGTTATAGAAGGTGTATTGTGCACCAAAATTAAAGTCCTCTCAGCAGCCTCATTGCCCTGTCCATCTAGAATTTGATATGCTGGAACAGGATGAGTAAATGTCTCAGTATCAAAAGAAACATAGTCTAAAACAGCTTGATATTCTTGCTAAAATAACTGCTTCTTTTTTGCATCACTGACATCCGTTAACTCATTAGCAGAGGGCTCTTCCCATTCTTCTGTTGTACCCGCTTTTCTCTCATTATCTCTCTTTTCTTGCATCAAGGGCACCCCTTGGCTTCCCACCCTCACACCCTCATCTTTACCATCTAAGGTGGGAATCCTGTCACTCACTTTTGCCAGGCTGGAAGAAATATCATGCATTTGTTCATTCTTTTCCTCTCCTTTTGCCTGGGAGCAACTCAGCCTCTCACTCAATTCACTCTCTTCCCTCAATCCTAAGAGTGATTGAACAACCACTAAGTCATCTACACTAGTAACATGTTTGGAGATTTCAATTTATGCAGAGACTTCCAACGGATGAGGAACATCCGTCGAAATAGTAGTTGTGAATGTCGAAGGATAATTACTGTCAAGCTTATCCGTCGAGAGACAATCACTAGCCGACAGATGAAGAATATATGTCGAGAGAGTAGAAATGATAAAGTTAGGAGTTGAAACTATTGTAGAATCTATGGTGATTGATTTGAGATTATGCACAGATTTCTCGGTAGTATCAGAAAGAAATGGTAAGTGAGCCAACAGATCATGTATAAGATGATTCTCACTTGCTTTGGATTTTGGCTCCTCCATGATTTCAAAGATGAAGAATTAGGAATTAATGTGTTTATCATGTCCACATCCAGTGAGTTTGTGGGAGAATTGTGTGTGTAAGGTGTTTCAATTGTGAGAGATTTTAGTTGTGACTCCACATTTATTGGAGCCACATCAACCTGACTTTGTGATGGCTGTGACTGCCCCATAGGTTTAGATTTCTTCTTTCCGATATAAGTTTCAGGTTGATCAGTGTCCCTTCCCTTTTTGGCATGTGCTCTCGGTTGAGATCTTGTTTCAATAGTCACATCATTTTGGGAGGATCAACTAGCAATGAGCTTGTTTCTTTATTAAGCACTACAGTCTGTTGGGAGACTGCAATGTGGCTGGCTTGGGTCACACTTACCTCACTCCCCTTATCCTTGGGGTTTCTTTGATGTTCACCCTGTCCCTCACCTGTCTCACCACCTTTCACACTCCCCTCTTGTGTTTTGGTAGTTTTTGAAACTAGTTTCTTTTAAGAGGAGCTAGAGTGGGGTTTCTTTGACTTTAATTTAGAAATTTTGGATTTTGTGGCTTGGCTAGGCATCTGTTTGGTCACTGTCACAGATGCCATAGCCACAGAAGTTTGCAAAGAAACTTGAGGTTGGGAAATATAGAGACAAAAACATTTACCTCACTTACCTGAGTTGCCTCCATGATTGGTAAGTAGTTGAGAGGAACCTCACTGTGGAGATTGTTCCTGTTAAGATCAGCAAGAACCCTCTTTTCTTGGACCCAACAATCAAGCTTATTTATTGAGTTCTCAATTAAGAGGTCCTTAGACACATGATTTGCTAGCATCATAAATCTAGCATAGTATATGTTCTTAGACCTCTTCTTAATGTCCCCTAACTTATACCCTAGTGCATACATGATATAACTGCTAAAATTGAAGTACTTATCACTTAAAAGCATGTAAAGCATGTTAACCATAGAGTAACTGACTGCATCAAAATTGCTAATCTTTACTGAAAATGCTTTAATAAAAGAGTCACATAGAAAACTCCATTCTTTCCTAAGGCCCATTCTCCTAACCTCACATAATTTGGCAGGATTGAGAGAATAACCCATAGACACAAGCATGGTGCTCACATATGTGTCTGTGTGTGGAAAACGTGTGTTGTTTTCACGTAAATGAAAGCATGCTTGAATTTCATCAAGTTAATACAATGTTCATTACCTTTGAGAGAGAAGGCAATGGTCTTATCTTTAGAGTTATACACGGCAGTAGTCCAAATCTCCTCCACAACTTCACAGTAAATAACTGGAGATTCAAGCATCGCATAGCTTAGTTTGCAACTTCGAATGAAGTCCATCATCTTGTGATAGTCCTCAAAAGCAACAATATCTTTGTTCACCAGTGCTACAAAGTTGTTCTTTTCATAAACAAATCCAGATTGGGACATGATTTTTTCTACAGGTGCCATTTTTGTGATTGAAAGAAATTATAGAGAAAATGGGTTTTGTTTTGGAGACGAAGAGAGTAAAATTGATTTGAGAAAGATAAAATGAAAGAGGGCTTTTATACTTTCTCAGAAATAAACAAGTAAAAATTGAAACGTACAATAAAGTACCCATTGAAAATTGCCCAAAATAGCCGTTTAAAAATAAAAAAAATTGTAGGAATTCTAGAGATTATCCATCGATATATACTTACATACTGTAAGTAAATTCGACGGATAAGGTATAGAATTAATGGCTATGATTAAAGCAATTCAACGGATATAGATTAAACAAATATCCGTCGAGATAAAAAGTACCCATAAAAATATTTGATTTTCAATAGATGATAAAATTTAACGGATATTCATTTTCAACAGATAATGAACATCCGTCGAGATGTACATTTTGACTTAGCCAAAATTTTAACTTTTTAGGAAGAAACAAATTTATTTCTGGCTGCATTATAAGTTTCTTAGACATCATAAAAATTTAGGAATAATTAAGCATACCTAACTCACGTACCGACTTATTAAAGGTTGACTCATCAAGTGGCTTGGTAAAGATGTCCTCAAGTTGCTTCTCACTTGGAACAAAATGAAGTTCCACTGTACCATTCATGATATGTTCTCGAATAAAGTGGTACTTGATGTCAATGTGCTTGGTCCTTGAATGCTGTACAGGATTTTCAGTAATACCAATGACACTTGTATTGTAACGAAAAATTGGGATCTTGTCCACATGTAGACCATAGTCCAATGGTTGATTCTTTATCCATAAAATTTGTGCCCAACAACTACCAGCAACAATATATTCAGCCTCAGCTGTAGAAGTAGAGATTGAATTTTGTTTCTTACTAAACAGGACACTAGCTTGTTTTCTAGAAATTGAAAGGTTCCTGTTGTACTTTTTCTATCAATTTTACAACCTACATAATCTATATCTGAATAACCAATTAGATCAAAACCAGAATCTCTAAGATACCAAATGTCAAGTTTTGGTGTTCCTTTGAGATATCTGAAAATTCTCTTAATAGCTACTAAATGAGATTCTCTAGGATCAGCTTGAAATCTTGGTCAACTTTGGTCATTAAAGTAGGGCTTTGAAAACCATTCATAATTGCAGAATTATCATGAACAAGTTGGCTAACATGAAATGGCATATTATGAGTAAACATTTTATTCTAGTATGGCATGCTAAATGGCGTTTGAGGCATACTAAATGCAGCATAGTAAGGATTTTATGCAAATGGCTTATTAGAAGATTGTGCATTTAAATTTTTTGTAGGCATAACATTCATAGGCATTGTGGGCATGTTGGGAAATGAGGGAGGTGCAGATATAGGTGCAGATATAGCATATTTGCATTTAATAAAAAAATGATTAACACTATCACACTTAACAAAGATATTTTTAGGTGCATATTTATCAGGTTTGTAGTTGTTATGTTTGTTAATTCCTACTTTCCCATTCCTGTTATTATTCTTTTTGGATTATGCCTTTACCTCAATTTTCTCCAATATGTCATTTAATTGCTTTATTGACAGATGACCCACATTGACAGTTTTGTTCTCCTTGACTTGACTTGATTCTCCTATAACAAAGTTGTTGGAAACTGATCTATATTTCTCATTAAGTTTATACAGCTTGGATTTGCTAATAGGTTTTCTTTCACTCGACGGATGTGGTTCCTTTTTATCTCTCAACGGATAATCTTCATTATCCGTTAAATCCACATCCGTTGAAAGTCCTTCTGTCAAAACATGATCCAGTTTCTCCTTATTCATTTTTTAGGCTTCTTCACATAATGATTCTATTCCTTGAACTCTAGAATTTTGGGTATGGACATCTCTTAATGATTTCGAGGCCTTGACTACCTCTTACTCTCGTTCAAGCTGCTTTCTCAAAATATGTTCTTTCTTCAAAGATTTAGTCAATTCCTCCTTAGCAATTCTACACTCTATTTTCAGTTTCTCAAAGTCATAAATTGAGTTTCTAACATAGTATTTCTTTCACTTAAAAACAAATCATTTTTCTTAATTTTTCTGTTTTCTTTCGTGAGAGATTTGAGTGTAACACGCAAGTGATATAATTCTATCGACATGTCATTTATAGCATCATTAAACTCATCATTAAATAGGTGCGCTAGCTTAGTAGTGATTACCTGATTGCTTGAAGAACTGAATTATGCTTCATCTGATATGGCCATTAGAGCTAGATTGACATAGCTTGTTTCTTCATATTCACCTACCCCATCAGTTGCCCAGTCATTTTCTTGAGTCAGGAAAGCCCTTTCATTTTGTTTGAGCAACTTAAAATATTTCTTCTTATAATCCACAGGCCTAAACTTCTTTCTATTAGAATCAGGCTTTCTGCATTCACTTGCAAAATGACCACTCAAGCCACATTTGAATTTGGATTTTTCCACCATGTTTCTATTTGGCTTGGCTGCTCCAAAATTCTTTTTGAATTTGATCTTGGCAAACCTTGTTGATAGAAAGGCTAGATGTTCATCTATGTCCTCCATTTCATCCTGACTGAGATGATCTTCATACTCAACCACTAGCCCTTTTCCTTTGCCTTCACAAACCCTATAGTTTGGTGTAGATTCCACAATTTAAACTTTCATCCCTTTCACTCTCTATTGTTCTTCCACCAAAGCTATAGATCCTCCCTTCTTCCTTTCTTCTCTATATGCTCATCTTGTTCCAACACAAGCTCACAAGTTTTTAGAATGCCATGCAGTCTCTCCAAAGTAAATTCCTTGTAATCTTAAGAATTTATGAGAGAGACAATCATAGGCTTCCATTCTTTTGGTAGAGATCTAAGGATTTTTAGGTTTGAATCTTTTGTTTGACAGACTCTTCCATACAACTTTAGTGCATTTAGCAGTTTTTTAAATCTACTAAAGATGTCACTCAAAGATTTACTGTCTTTACAATGAAAATGCTCATACTGCAGGATTAGAAGCTGCATCTTGTTTTCCCTCACTTGTTGATTTCCATCACATGATTTGAATTGTATCCTAAATATCTTTAGCAGTTTTGCAGTTGCTGACATTGTCAAACATGTCTCCATCAAGACCATTGAACAGAATATTCATAGCCTTCTTGTCTTTATGCACTTGCTCAATATCTTCATCTGTCCATTCTGATTGTGGCTTTGGAACACTTTGCTCATTTCCTACATCTCTTTCAGTATCTGTAGCAACTCTACGAGGAACATGAGGGCCTTTTTCAATGCAATCAACATATCTTTCATCTTGAGAGAGAAGATGTAGGTGCATTTTCACCTTCCATTGGTGATAGTTTTCTTTATCCAAGAAAGGGATCTTCACTCCAACATCATTCCTGCTTATGTTGTTAGTTGCTTTGATCTTTAAACTCTTAGTGCGTCAAGAGCTTTCCATGATACCAATTGTTATTCCCAAACAATATAACAAGTAGAATTACAGAAGGGGGGTTTAATGTAATTCTAGGTTTCTTTTCAATCTTTAAAACTTCTTGCAAATATAAATTTAACTTTGTATGAATATGCTAAATGCGGATAAGAAATATTTAAGTATTCAAACACAAAGTAAATAAACAAGGATGTTTAAAAACTTTCTGGTGGATTGTTGTTTCCACCAAAGACATATATATAAATGTAGAAGATCTCTGTGATGCAAAATTGTACACAACTGCTTACAAGTAAATTTACAAAGAGAGAACTAAGAAATTCTTAACAGATTGTGCCTTATCTATTTCTCAGTTCTTTCGATCGATATTTTTTTACTTGCTTGTCACACCCCAACTTAAACAGCAAATTAAATATAACTATCACAGCAAATAAATAAACATACCCAAATCCAAGATCTTACAGTTTAGGGTTTGGAACAGCCCAACACTACCATCTATTACAACTGATTTTAAATACCGAGTCCTCACACAAACTACTATCACTTATTCTACCTGAGCTCGAACATAAGCATCAGCATCACAGGTCTTACGCGCAGTCTGCTTGAATCTAACCATAGCTGCTAGTTGTAATATCATGGTAAAGCAAGGAGTGAGCCAAATGCTCAACAAGTGCTAAACAATATGATATAAAACATAAATCGAGATATATATTAAAGAATGTCAATGGGAAGACATAATCAGTGATAACGAGAGATAAAACTTTGGGTGATGGCATCATTCCGTTTGTATCAAAATAATTTCAAAATTATATCTTAATCAAAATCATTTTATGACGCTACGGATTACAGCCGGTGATCAGCCGCGAAGTAATCCCGAACCTCGCTGGGTTCTAAAACATTAATGGGAATCCCTAGGCAACTTTTAAGCCTAATATAAGTGTGGAAAGGACTCGCGTCTCAGTCCAGATCCACTATTCAAAGAAAACATTTATCCCCCTTTGGGACTGAAAACCCACATTTTATTTATTTCAAAAACTGATGCCGATTTATAACAAAATCTCTTTTACAGTAAACATTTTTTTCTTTTTTATCAAGGGATTATAGATCAACTCGAAGCACGGGAAATATGGTACTAAATCTTAGGGCCATGATTCACAAAACTATACTTTATTAAAGTAACTGAATGGTTTTCATATATCAAAGATTAGACAAGGGGATTTAGTGAGGCTATTGGATATTATAAAGGGTAATGCCAAATTAGGCTTAAAGCAATGGTTTCTCGTTAAGGTACAGGTGTTGGATCATCAAGAAGATAAGCTTCATGAATACTAAGGGTGTTAAGGTATTAAGAAATGATCTTTAGCTCAGGATATATCATAATTGTCAAGCTTTAGGGTAAGAAAGAGGGGTATCAATCGATGAGGAATCACTTTGATAAATATCTGGCCTTTAGGATTCAAGGTAAGTTTCTATAGGGGTTTAAGGATCAGGATGAGATATCAATGCTTAGGAATCATTAGCATGTTAATCAAGAGAATCAACCAAGTGTTATAACAACCCTTTATTCTATCATGGAAGCAATTTTACTTTATCATAATAGGACTACTTTGCAATAAGTACTATAGGGTTCATGGCATCTTTATATAATTCAAAGATAACATAAGATACGCTTGATTTAATATATCAAATGACACAGGATAGTTGCAGCAATGTATGAACTATTAGCAGTGAATATGAAGGACAAGTTGAATCACTTGCCTTGAGAAAGGCTGGTCTGGTCTGACTGGTAGGAGCAACAACTGGAGCTTCACTCGACCTTTATGGCAAGTTTTCCCTCGTCTCGAGATCCTACATAAATAATAATAATCATCATTATAATATACTCTCACCAACTTAACCTATTTACAACCCGAATTTAAACACGGATGGCACTTAGGCCTATATGCACTTAATTTATATTTACCTTTAATTTATAGTTGCACACACATAGCCACATAATCACATATCATATATTAATAGAAAATAACACCATATACACCATAATGCAACACTAGGCTTGGATGATCTCGATCCCCCAACTTAAGTCACTTGGTCGCTAAACTAGACAAAGTCTTCTAATTTTGGCTTCCTAACTCGATGTGCCTTTACTAAACTATCCAAGACCTATTGACCCTCACTTGTGCCTTTTATTCTAATGACCTTATACTATCTTACAACTATGGTGGTCAGCCTAAATCTCACTCCTAAGTGTTCTAAACCTATGTACTAAGTGAAAGTGCTCACTGGTGCAAATTTCAGAATGACAACTATGGTTTCTCGAGTGCATTTGACACCCTTAAACTATAGGTTTTCCTTTAAAACTCTTACACAAGACTCTCCTGACCTAAGGGCATCTCCCAAACTTGATGTGGCTCAAGGGCCTGGCTTGGGCCTTCTTGGGCCTAAGCTCAAATTCCATGGTTCCCCTGTTTTCCTGGGCAGAAAACACCCTAACTTGAATTAACTTGTGACACATGGTTCTAACTCATATCCTATGAACTATGGTTGGAAAAACTTCTCCGACACTCCCTCTAACTAAGTCCCAACAGGGCCTAATGAGGGCCTACCCATGACATGGTCAAATCTCCCTATTTCTAAGTTGCAACAAAACTGTCCCCTGCTGGACAGATTTTGTTATTCTACTTGTGCACCTAACCAAATGACATGCAAACCTCCAACCAACACCTAAAACCTTTTATATACTCCCAATACTAACTTCTGGTGGCTTGGGCCTCAAATTGCACATCATTGACATGGTCAAAACTCACTCTAAACCTCAGGGTACTAAACTGATTTTCTGCAGAAACTATAACTCTCCTTTCTCCAAGGTTTTGACTTGACAACTCAACCACCAACAACCCAATACCCAAACCAAGACTTAAACATGGTGATCTACTAAACTAATTCCCTTATACTCAAAATAATCTTGGTGGAGATCATCCTTACCTGAGGTGCAATCATGGCAAAACAAAAGAAACCACATTTCACAACTCACAAATCATCAAGTTTTTGAAACAACAAGTTATGTATTTTCTAAAAGATATACACGACTTATTACCATGCATCAAGAAGCATTAATCAATATTAACACATTATTCCTACTGAAATTAAAGCTTACTAATAAAATCTTTCCAAATGATCAAAATCTTATAACATTCTAAATGAAATCCACATGCATGCAAGTCTTCGAGTTTTGCAAGCCAAACAACATGTTTTCTAAATATGTTTTACCAAGAAATTTACATGCAAGCCTAGCATGAGCTATATCTAGATGATCACTTAGCATGCAAGGAGTTTCATCAAATTTTTACTACAAAATTCAAGCCATTATCACATAAACATGCAAAAATTGAACAAAGCAACAAGAATGGTCTCAAGAACCATTCATTCGGCTCCCCTATGGTCATGGCCGAATGAAATGGAAGGGAATAGCCATTTAACATCAAGAGTTTTCTTCTCAAGACTTGGCACTTCACCATTCCTTGTAGTCCTCTCAAAAACAACCTTAAACTCACAAGAATCAAGGTGGTACTTTGAGTTTCAACTAAAACCTTAACATGCAACCTTAAAACTTAAACTTCCTACTCAAAACTCTTTAAAATATAAGTGATCATGGCATGAGAAGTAACATTTACTTGTTATAGAAGGTGGAACTTGATTGAGAAAGAAAGAAAATGGGGAGGGGGTTAATCTCGGCAAAACCCGAGAGTGAGGGGGGAGAAAACCGAGAGTGAGAGAGAGGAGGGAGGGAAGAAAGAGTGTGGTGGTGAGTGATGTGTGAAATGATCATGTCTTTACTTATTTTATGGTTTTTGTATTGACAAATGTGAGTGGAAATAGGAATTGACATGACCACCCTCCCACTTAAACTTGGATCAATTTGCATGCAAGGGTAAAGGAGGAATTTGGCTAGAAAATAAGAGTTAGTGGGGGTGGTAATTGTCTCTTTAGCCCTTTTGGATTGAATAGAAAGGATTTGCATACAAGGACAACTATGTAATTTGCTAATTATAACAATTAACATTTATAAAGATTTATTTTTATAAAATAAAACACAAGTTCAAAAATTATAAAATTTATACCATAAAATAACTTGGATTTTTAGAAATTTTATAAAACTACTTTTGAATTTTGTGAACAAATAACTTTTAAAAAGATATTTATTCAAGGTTTAAAAATATTCCTTATAAATCAAAAATGAAAGAAATAAATAAATTTTTTGCTTTGAAAATTCATATACCACATAACGAAAATTTAAGACGCAGAAATTCTCATTCACACAAGCATACAATAGTTGAATATATTGGCATTCGGCTTTATAATTACACCAAATTTACAATTAATATTACACATAAATGCCGGGTGTAACATTGCTATTCTTGATTTATATATTACCAAGTTACATGTGAAAAGACAAGCTAATAAAACAAACAAGTCTAAGTCTAATCACATGTTTCTTCATTTCGCCATCCAACATCTTTGTATTTCTTCAAATTATCATGGAAATGGAAATGCTTCTTGATCTTCATAATCCTGATTACAGGCTGCTACATTCCTTTTGTATGCAATCAACCCATGTGGCTGTCAAGTCACTATCAACTCCTATTTGAATTTATTATCTATCCAGACTCTGTTGGAGCATCCATCGAGACCCTGGATCATCAATTGAATGAGAATTGGGTCATCCGTCAGAGCCTTGCACAAATATCCATTGAAAGTATTTTCAAAGCAGTTGACTCAATATACTTATGCCAAATTACAAGGCATATACATAATGTAGCCACTGGGAATTTCGTGACGTAATTAAGTGAATAAAGTATAATTCTGTGGTGTAATTATAAATTATGTGATTAAATAAAAGGTTAAATGATTTTATTGGTTAATTTTCTTTATTGTATATTAGTAACTGGGAACATAAAATGACACGTTCCAGTTTGATGAGTCAGCTTGGGGGATAAGCTATGTTGTCGAGTCGTCATGTAGAACAGAACCCGTCTTAAAAAGAGATTAAAAGTATTTAAATGTGAACTATGTGCTATTATGTGAAATAGGAATGTTTAAGTGAGTAGTATATTCCATTAGTGGTGTCAATTGGTATAAAGGATTGATTGTGAAGCGTGTCTAAAACGCTCAGCGTCGGGTCGTCAGACAGAACGCGACCTCTTACGCGAAAAGGGGTTATTACTTAAAAAGGGAATTCTTATGATCGAGTGTGTTATGATATGAGTTATGATATGTGAATACGTGCTATTGCTTGAAAATATGCTTGATTATGTGCTCTGGTTATTTTTAATTAAATTTAAGGGATTTATTTGATTTAAAATAAGTTTTATTGAACCTTTATATATTTTTATAAAATTATCCGAGTATGTTTAAGAAATGGAATTTGTTTTGTTATCTTCAAAATAGTCCTTGAGACTTTAAAAAAATGATAGATGGGTTTCTGTCATGATCGGTGTATTTTAAAATGATTTTATCGAGTTATAATTCTATTTTTAGCGTCATCTTGTAAAATTCATAGAAAATAAACCGTACGCTAAAAAATTATTTGAAAAATATGGTTGGAAAGATAATTTTAAGATCTTTATTCTAAAAATATTATTCTTTGATTTCCATCTTTTCTGAGAGAGTTATTCATCACCTAAATTCATTTTTAGAATGAGAATAAAAGGAAAAGAGAAAAAGGAAATCAAAAGAATGGTGAAAGGACCATCTTACCCTCACCAAACCAATTTATATACTCCCTCCCCTCCCCTTTTCTCAATTTCCACCCGTATTTCTTTTCTCACTCTCTCTCTCTCTCTCTCTCTCTCTCTCTCTCTCTCTCTTCCTCCCGGTACATCTCTCTTCTTCACTTAATTTCTATGGATTCTTCCATAAAACTTCATTCTTAATCCATATATGGGCTTTAAATCTTGTGCATATGTGTGTAGGTGTTTGCATGCGTGTGTGTGTATGTTTATTTGTTATGTTGAGCCGAGAACATTGGTTCGAAGTCTTCTTGCAAGTTTTGACTTTGATCTTCTTGATTTGTGATGAATTGTTGATGCATATGATACTTGTTATTGTTGATAAAGAAATCGGAGGTTTTTATGATTTGGAACCCCCAAATGGGGCACCACCGTGAAACCACCGCTACCGATGATGAACTTCGGTGAACCGGTGGTGAGTAATGATGTATCAACTGAACTCTAGATTATTAAAACTTGATTTTCAAAAGTTGCATGTGTTCTTTTGCTTGAAGCCGAATGGTTCTTGATTTTTGAAAAGATTAAGTTGATTTTTGTTGATGTAAATTGTTTTTGTTGATTATTTTTAGAAATAATTGAATAAATAGATTGAGTTGTGGTTTAAGAATTCAAAGTGATGAATGCATGTTTTAGTTCCTGGAAATTTCGAGTGTTGTTGCTTGTTCTTAAGAAATTAAGTTGAAATATGTGTTTAAATTGATTGTAGAGATGATTTTGATTTGGTTTTGGATGAAATGGCAAATGCGTGTCAAGTTATAACCTTGCATGTAACTAATTAAGTTAAAAATGATTTAAAAGGGATGAGTGTTGGCTTGATCTCATATTTATATGTGATTTTGGTACTTGCATGTCATTGTTTGATTTTTGATTGTGTTTTGTGTTATAGCCGAATGGTTAAGGGTGTAAAAGAGGTTGATTTTATCCTAGGATTTCACTAAATAAATTCATGTAAAATTACTAAGGATTAATTGGTTTATTTGGTAGTTTTGATTTGAATTAATTGAAATAAAAGGAAGGATTGAGTTATTTTGATATAGGATTGTATGATCGTTATTATAACTCAAGTATAGAGTTTGGATATAAGCATTGTATGCCATGTGTTATGGTTGCATCGTAATATGTGATTCGATGACTATTTGATTTGAAGTATACGAGTATATGGTATAAACGTGTTATATGAATATGATCGAGTATAAATACTCTTAGGGTATTGCGATAAGGGCTAATTGTTAAACGTTCCGGGAACGTCGAGTGGGAATCAAATTAGGGTTTTGATTATGGATTGTAGATTCAGAGCAGAAAGGCATTCAGGCTAGGAAAGGGAAAGGTGTTCTAGGTGGCAGTAGTTCAACCCTTGTAAAACAGGAAAGCGAATTCAGGCAACTCTGCCTACTTGTATAAGTTGTATATTGAAAGGATATTGATGATGCCATAATAGAGTATTGATCTTTTATAACACTTGTGATAACCTGTTATTGATTCTTGAACCCTGATATTGATTCTTGTACCATACGTGTTATTGGATCCTTGAAAACACCCTGATAGTGTTCTTGTAACAACTTGATTTGATTATTGTTTAAACCCATACTGTAAACCTGTTGATTTATACCCTGATTACCTATTGATTCCTTTGGATACCTTGAATTCTTGTTAATCTTATAAGAACCTTTGTGAACACCCTTGGGTATTTTTTTGAACAACCTATATCTTTCCTTTGTATACCTTATTCTGTAAATATTTCTAAGACTGTTCCGATTCCCTAACTTACGTACTTTGATTATCATTTGATCTTGACCATAGAATAGATCTTTAATTACCTTGATCCATTCAATTCCTTTGAATTCTTGAAATTGAACTTAAGAATGATTTTCGACTTGAAGGAGCCTGAATGATTTCATATTCTTGGTAATGATAAAATGAATTTAGTAAAACCTTTCTTTTCCAACACAAGGTTTTCTAAATGAATTCCTGATGGATTGGATTGAGACATAAGAGACTGGTGGGACTAGTCTAGTCATATAAGAGACTAGCGGGGATAGTCCAGTTTAAGGCTAAAATTATGCCATAGATACCTTAACGACCAGATAGAGATCGGTACGGGCTGATCACCCATATTATTATTATTATTATTATTTGAAAGTTAAAGTAGTCCAATCAAGGGTTCCCTATCACTTTATAAAGATATTGAATACATTGCTTTAGCAAATTGCTTCTTTGAAAATGGAATGACTTATAATGATTTGAAATGAGTTGATTGTGATATTGTATAACATACCGCTTGTGAATCCATATTCTTATTCTGATATTGTTATCAATTATATAATTGATTCCCAGAGTTTAATAGATTCTTGCTTTCCACTTGAAAGATCCTTGAGATCCTGTTAATGATTTGTGATGAATGTCGGCTTTCGCCCTATCTTGAACCTGGAATCTTGAAAGCCCAACTACTTCTTCATAACCCTTTCATAGCCCAAAGACAAAAATCTGCCACCTAGAGATTTAAAGTAGAATGCCTTAAAAGCAATTGTGGATAAATATTGATTAATGCATCATAGATATGTCATTTAGTTACTTGCTGAGTTTTATACTCATATATTTTGCTCTGTTCTAACCATGTCAGTTAAGCAAGAGGTTGGCCAGACTTAGGCTCACTGCTCGTAAGAGCGTACCTGGTGGCCCCTACCGTGTTATAGTCTTCCAGATGCCAGAGCAGGTGGTACAGGTTGTGTCTGAGCAAGCGCTGAGTTGGGAAGTTTGTAAAGATACAATGGGTTATCTGTCGGTTCCAAGTCGGAATCGATTGTGTAAATTAAATTCTATTTTGGGTTGTAATATATATTATCTGGTTGGTAGTTGTAATATTATCTCAAACTTAATTCTGTTTGATCCTGTTATTAGTTAATCGGGGTTTATGTTTATTTATTCTTAGTTTAAAGGTGTGTGGGTCCTCATTTCCTAACCCCAAGATTGAGGGCGTCACAAGTTGGTATCAGAGCTACAAGATCTAGTCCTTCAGACAAGTTAGGAAAAAGGGTATTTTGGGTATATGTC
This sequence comes from Apium graveolens, assembly GCF_009905375.1. Classification (NCBI taxonomy): domain Eukaryota; kingdom Viridiplantae; phylum Streptophyta; class Magnoliopsida; order Apiales; family Apiaceae; genus Apium; species Apium graveolens. The sequence continues at coordinate 126,808,546 of NC_133647.1, forward strand.
TATATCGCGAGAGTGTTCGACTCATATAGAGTTGAGTTAGACTATTTGGTATAGTCTAAGTAAAGTAAATAGGTTAAAATGGCAACTAGAGTTGGGGTGTGTGTAATATCCCATATTTTCAAATATTATTATTATTATTATTTGGAATTGTTTATGTGATTTTATGTGAATTTTCTTGAATTATATGATAATTGGAATTGATGTTTGGGTGTTTATATGTGATATTATTTGAGTATTTGAATTTTTATATGTCCAGAATAAAATATAGATAATTGTGATATTTTTCTGGTAATTTGTGGATTTTTATATGATTTTATAATGATTTATGGATTTATAAATTATTTTCTAGGTAATTATAAAACTATTTTATAAAGCCGAGTTTCGTCCAACTTCCTCTGTTTTTTCATTTTTTTCTACCCAAAACTCTTCCGAAAACTCCTTTCTAACCTAATTTGATTATTCCAGACATTTTTCGTGTTTTGACTTTTTAAATCTGGATTACAGTTTGACCCGTGCACGGCCCGACGCAAGATTTTCGATACGATAAATGTTTTAATAGATCAACAAAACCTGTATTCTCGAGAGACGGGATATTTTTACATTATTTTCGTATATGGTGTTTATGAAAAGCCCGGTTTTGATGATTATCCAATTTTGGTGTTAAATTGTATCGTTTTTAGAGTTACTTATCGGCTAAGTAATCTATTTTCGGATAGTTTTACAGTTACTTAACGGCTAAGTAATAAATTTATCGATCCAATATGATCCAATGCGTACCAATATTCTATAAGTATAAATAGCTTTTTATTTATTATTAATAATTATTAAAAATCAGATTTTTACTTTATTTTTCAGAAAAATCATAAAATCCTTTAATTTGTTCTTGGTTGTTCTTGAGTTTTCTGAGGATTAAAGCTCAATTTGACGATGATAGCGAACTCAGATTCTGATGCTCTAGTAACCATTTTGAAGCCCTCGATCTTCTCTTTGTTAATCTGCAATCAAATCGTTTCAAGGATGGGTAAAAAATTCAATCTCGAATTTTAGGGTTCTTGGTCGAAAATTGGGGTTTTTTTAATTGAATGATTTTTGACTTGTTTTAATGTTGAGTATAGCTTTATTACAGGATTTAGAGACGATTCATGTATTTAATTAATAGATTTATGTTCGATATTGTGAAAAACGAAGTTGGGGTTTGTTCTTGAATTTTGAATCGAACTTTTGAATTATTGATGGATTGTTTGTTGATTATGATTGTGGGTAATTATTGCATGATTCCTGAGCTTCGTTTTGCAAATTATTTCATTGATTTTGATTAAGGATTGAATGAATTCGAGTTTTTGCCGGAAAACTCGAGAAAACCCGCCGACTTCCATGGTTTTTGGACGGAAAAATTATCCTGGTCGACGTTGTTGTTTGGTATGGTTGATCTTGAGTTGCGGGATGTGTGTTTACCATTTTCGGACTGAAATACTGAACGAACCAACCGGTTTTTGGCCAGAACCAAGCTCACCGGACGGGGGAGAACCCGCCGGAAAACTGGGTTCAATCCAGAACCCGGTCGGTGTTCATCCCGACCGGGGTGAGTGGTTGACCCGGTTTTCTGACCCGTTTTCAAACAAATACGACCCAGTTTTAATCCTTTCTTCCCCAATTCTATTTTCCATAATGTGTTTCTGAAATTCTGATTTAAAAGTAATTCAAAAATCCTATTTTTAATTTCTAAAAATTCATTTTTATTTTGAAAATCATTATTTTAATTCTGAAAATTTATTTTTAATTCAAAATTAAATCCAAATTATTTAATTAATTAATTTTAGCTGATAATTAATTATTTAATTAGTCAATTAATTTAAATATTAATTAATTAATTAATTTAATTAGTTATTAAATAATTTTAATTGATTATTTAATTAGATTTAATTATTTATTTTGATTTAAAAATTCTGAAAAATAGTTTCGAGCTTTAAAATATTATTTTAAATTATTTTCCAGGCTCGATAATTTTTATAAAATTATTTCCGGGTGTTTGAACTCTATTATTTAATTATTAAATGAGTCGGAGTTCATTTTTAATTCCGGAAAATGTTCAAAAATTCATATTAAATCAACCGTTCGTCCGTTTAATACGAAACGAATGCGTAAAGACTCAGAAAAATGTTCCGCTTTCAATAAAAATACTTTCCAAACCAAATTCTTTTATTTCGAAAGGTCGCTTGTTTTACAAGTCATTTTGAGTCAATTATAGATCGATAAATCATATTTTTGATTCGATTTGAGTTTTAAACGTACCAAGTCGAACCTTTTGACGAACCGAGTCATATGTGATTTGAATTATGCGATATGTGAGTTACGTGTTTACATGCTATGTGAATTATGTGCATATGTGGGTCAAGAGTCCTGCTTTTGTCTGTTATATTTATGTGTGGGCTATCGTATGGGTAGACGATAAGGTATTGATGCGCAATTCGTCGAGTGATTATCGTTTAAGCTATTAAGATGTGTATTTTAATTATAGATGCGGATCATTCAAGTTGATCAGGACAAGATGTTGGATAAAGAGTGAGATGGAATGGAATGGGTAACTAGCTTCTAGCAATCGTAGGAGCAGCATATCAGTCAAGTGTTGAAAAGAGGGACGGTGATGTTTTAAGACAGAATGTCAGAATAGATGCATCTTTGCGAGTGTGACTAACTGCTAAATCTCAAAGGCAAGTATCCCTATCATCACTTATTGTTCAAGTGATATTTATTTTAAATCTTCTTATGCAAGTATTGTTTTCCTTATTCTCAGTTCAAAAACGATAAATGTTTTATATATCGTTGAATTAAAATGCTTATCATGCAAGTACCCTCTGTTATTCTATGTTCAGGATAGTTAAATGTCTTTACTTATCAAATTACTGGAATTATAAATGTTTTGGATTTTGAGAAAGATGATTTTGTTACGAGTATTCCTGCCCAAGTGAATGGGGGAATAAAATTATTTAGGATGTCGATTGATTCGGCTCCTTTTTCAATAAAAAGGTTTTTAAGATTGGAATGGTTACTGGTTACAGCGCAGGTGATCGAGATATCGGTCCAGCTGTAATATCTTTCAAGGCTAGTTATGCCTTTTCTGGCACCCTATAGGTACCTTATGTCTTCGGGATACGGGTAGTACCTATACTTATGGTATGGCTACGAGATACCGGTGTTGTTTCGCGACTGGTCATCGGGAACAACATGAAATATAATTGGTTCCAATCTAAATTGATATCTAAATTTCTTTGTTATTTTGATAATCATAGAACAAATGATTTATCAACTGTTTCTGTTTTGGATAATGGTTAATTACAGTTTTGATTCAGATTCTGATTTATACTGATACTTAAGTTGTTGTTAAATATCAAAGGTGGTATTAGTGTAGATGATTGATGTTGACTTTAGTATGGAATGTTGTGAGCATCAAAGTTTGTATTGATATCTAATTTGATATGACAACAAAATAGGTATTAATATCAAGAGTTCGGTTTTGAGTAAAGTTTAAGATTTATTCCATAATCATTGCTTCTTCTTATTGTGGTTTACGATATTTTCATAAACAGTGTTTTACAAGTTTTATTCTCATCAAGATTCAAAGTAATGCTGAAGCATTTCGTTCAAAAATATCAGATGGTTTTGAATATAATTAAGGAATCAATTACGGGGTTCCTCAATTAAAATGTTATGATTCGGCAATTATGATTTTTAAATGTTCTGTTCTGATGCAGATGTCGGTTTTATATCAAATGACCCTTTATATGCCATAATGATCTTGCTGAGCATTTCTTTCGCTCATACTTGCCTATTTTTAAATTTAACCTCCAGTGAGGATTTGCTTGCGTTGTTTAGCTGCGTAATTCGAGGAAGCAAAGAAGAAACTCTTGGAAGGTGGTTGGTCCAGGGTTTGCGAACTAGTGTAAGTTTTATTGTGTAAAGTTTTTTATGTTATATTATATTATATTATAATTGTGTTATTTTATAGTTGGGACTAGCACACTTCTTTTCGAAGTTATACTAGCGGGTTAGAATTGAATTGGAACTTGTTGAAAAGAGTTTTAAAAGAAAGTGAAAAATTTATTTTGTGGAATTTGGATATCTTGTTTCTATAACTGTAACCTTAAAAGATCTTGGATTAATTGGGGTCATAAATGATAAATATCTTCCGCTGGCATTTATTTATTGATTAAACAGGTTGATTTGGATTGAGGTTTCATAGTGACGACCAAATCCTCTAACCCCGGATTTGGGGGCGTTACAGTGTGAGTCAGTTGGAAGTTTTACTTAACCCTAATGCTGTTTCTTGGTTGCTATTTTATGTTTTCTCTCAGGACCCCAGTAGTGGTAGTGATTCTGATTCAGAGATTAGTTTGACAGGTACCCCCGTGGACTCTCTATTCCACCCTCTTCAGAGGAGCCTGTGTATGTTAGTTCAGATCAGGAGGATGATCCATCTGAGAGTAGTGAGATTCCTATGCAGATATCACCCTTGAGGCCAGAATCAGAGACCCCAACCCCTGAGTCAGAGTCTGAGATGCCTAAGATTGTGCCTGTTAGTGTTGGTGGCAAGTTAGCCCAGGATCGAGACTTTATTTACTCCCGTATTTTTTTGAGTTGGGAGCTTTTGTGGATAGGCTAGCTCAAGAGTCTAGGCAGAGGACTTTAGTTATGGAGGATGAGTGGAGAGTCCGGATTCAGATGATGGAGCAGGTTGCCCGAAGGAGATTGGACGAGGGACCGTCCACTAGTGATGTTGATGCTGAGGCCCAGAGACTGCATAAGATTATTCGCTGGATGTTGGTTGTGTTGAGAGAGATTCTGGATGATTAGATAGTGTTGGTCAGGAAGGACATCTGGTAGAGCCCGTAGTTGTTGTTGTTTCCTTTCAGCGTCAGTAGGCTTGGGATACTTGGTCAGATGCCGGGATCCCTTTTTCATTTATTATATTGTGTTATACTTCGGAACTTTGTACTGTAGTGGTTTTTAGAAGTTAGGGGTATATAGGGGGATGTTTTCCAGTTTTTCCTCTGTTTAACCCTGCTATATTATTGTACCTTATTTCAGAATTTGATGTAATTAGACCTTTTATCTATGTACCCTTTGTGACAGCCTCAACCCCGGGGTCAGGAGTTGACGTCATCATCAACAACCATAAGATAAACAATTCGATAATATGATATAACTACGACCGTTTTACCAAGATCTTTGCCAGGTTCAAGTAGGATTTAGGTTACAACTATTACAAGACCAACTTACATTAAACCATGCTGACGCAGCTAACTTAATACAGCAACTCAACAGACCATCCTTGGGCCAGCCCAACCACCTCAGAGGAGCTTGACGCAAAAGGAACTGGAACTTTGCCCTGACTACCGCGAAAGAATCTCCTAGGCATCTGCAATTCATATATAAAACATTCTGCAAGGGTGAGCAATCAATTGCTCAGCAGTACCACAATATGAATAACAAGTAAAAATTGATTTAAGGTAAAGCAGTTATAGGAACATAATTCATAACTTGTTAGAAACAGGTAAAACAGGTATAAACTACATATCAAAACTAGCATACTCTGTAAAACAAAATTAACTGTCATGTGCTATGCATAAATACCAGAGTTAAATTTTAGCATGCTATATTCATTTTCAAACCTTCTGTTCCATTACAGGAACCATAAAACCATTTGTTCTGTTACGGGAACCCAAAACTATTTCATTTCCAAATTATCTGTCTCATCAAGTTGAGTTGTTAATCAATTCCAAAACTGAATCAATCAAATCTATTGGATGTTTAACGGGTGAAGATAGCTGATCAGTCTACCCTCACCGGATAGCGACTAGCGGCCATCCAGAAATAGAATGTGTTCCGGAACTTGGGAAAAGACTAGCTAGGTCTTTCCCCCACGCTGGACTAATCGGTTAAACAAAATGGCCAACCCAATTAGCCACTTACGCAACCACATGCTGGGCTGTTACCGAATAACGGGCCTCTTACACAACTCCAATAGATCAACTGAATTCCCTTTTTGCCTCTTTCCAAATTTCCATGACATAGGTTGATCAAAACCTTCCACGACATAGGTGGATTAAAACAGTCCCTTTATCCAGTTTCCAAAATCACTGTCACATATCTCTTTTTAAAACCATTCTGTCACAACACACTATTCAAAATTCTTTTCATTTAAATCACGTTTAGAGATAGGTGTTTTCAGAAGTTACTTTTCCCCAAAACATAATTTTAAACAACATTTTCAAATACATGGGATACGTAACTTAAAGCGTTTCTATTCCATTACGAGATAAAAACATTAGCTATTCACATATACTGAACCATAAAAGAATGGTCAGGGGTACTTGCCTTGCAGAGCGTTACAACTATCTCTGATTGACCTTGAACTAAATTGGACACTCGGCTTTATCGCCTTACTATCAGACTATCTTGGATCCGACTTCAACGTTCAGGTCCTTCGCTTGGAACCTCGACACGCTTGTCGATTGATCACTAGGTTATCTTTAGTTTGAATTCACTTCTGGAGTCCTTCAACTAGAACCTACAGATCCGAAATACCCTACGTTAGACGTCTAGGTATGTTTGACATATCCTCGATACCAATTCTACCCAACGATACTGAAACCCGACTCGTAATTATGTAGATTATAATAACACACACAATAATTAGGGTTCACATTCTCGAAAATCGGTTCAGTGTTCGCTTCCAGAAAATATGTATACTAGTTATTTTACAAAATTAGGGTTATTGATTTTGGAAAAACAATTTACCACTACATACAATCAGGTTCCGCACATAATATATATATATATATACTTATTTATACTCGTTTGACGTTCCGATAATTAAAAGGTATGTCCTGAATTTTCGAATTTAATTTCCAAAAACTCGGGCAGCACCTCGTCTGTTTATCGGCCTACCCGTTGAACAATAATCGACGTCAATCAATCACACAACAATTCACAACCAATCAATTCAGTCCAACAAACAGGCAACCAATCCAACTTCACATTTCCAATAATCCCGAAAGTATTATTTAACTACTACTTTTTATTTCGAATCATAATATGTGAACTAAAGTATTTATTTTAAAATATTAGAACTCAGAATAATTCATCACGGTCCACCGTCCGCTCATAAAAAGTCATCGCGGACGGCGACAAAATTTCTCGGGTACCAGATTAATTTTTGGGTTTCCAACGCGAAATTCCGTCGATAAAGAATTAAATAATTTTTCCGCACGAAGATTACATAACTAATATTAGTCACATTGATTCCTGCAGAACATAAAATAATAAAATAATTAAGAAAACCACGATCGACTGCGTGTAATCACACGCCAAAACCACCGCACCACAGCACGAAACAATCGGAAAAACAAAGGAAGCAGAACAGTAACAGCGAGCTAACCCGCACCACTCAAACTGTATATATTCATACATATAAACACAGTCGTACATACACAACAACAGTAGTACCCAATCGCAACCCCACGCCCACGCGCCACTATAACCCGCCGGAAAGCAAGGCAGGCAGCGACGACACAGGAGGGACATACGGAAGGATTACTGTAGAAGAAACGGGCCAGAAAATCAAGCAGCCACCAGAACAATGGGCGGCGAACTCGCCGGAGAAGGAGGGAAACAGGGTAAACCTAGAACAGTGAACAACGAGAGAGATGAGAGGGTGAAGAGAGAGTGAGAAAGAAATGGGGAGATAAAGATAAAAATTGAGAGACAATTCTGCTGCAGACACGTGTCTGAATTTTCATATACGTGTCAAATTTTTATAAACTGGAATAACACGCATACAACCGATTAATTGGGCTTTTCTGGTTCGTTTTCTCTTAATTTGACGAACCAATTGCGCGAGAGAATATACCGAAAAATTTCCCCAAACACTTTTAAAATTCTCAACATAATCAAGTACTAATAAAATAAAGTTTTAGAAATTTTTAAAACATTTCTAAACCAAAACTTATATCCGCATTCTACAGTTAGCGAACCGAACTACACTTAGAACAATTACAGAAAATCACGAATGTGGTCTTAAAATGTTATAAATGTCCCGAAGTTAATAAAAACATAAATTTCATAATTTTAAAATAATTTCTGAAACACAATTTATACCTGCTTTTAACAATTAAACGAATCGACGCGCGGGTGAAATTAATCCCAGAAATTTCCAAAATAATTTTAAAATTCTCGAAATATTCCAAACTTACATAAATATGAGTTTCATAATTTTTGAAGAATTCTAGAATTAAATATGAATTTTACAAATAAATGCACTCAAAAAATCATACAGGGCTAAATAATTAATAAAATATAAATTTCTAAATTTTATAAAATCCCAAAAATAACTATTGTAATTATGAAACCATAAAAACAATTTTAGAGACATTTCAAATATTTATGCAAATAAATTTGCACTAAATTCACTTTTAAAAGTGAACACGATTCAGTACCACTCATTAATTAATTACACGAACCACCTTGGACCATAATTCACACACATAGATTAAAAGTAAAACAACACATAGCTGACAAAAGCTATACACATATTTTATTTATTTTATAATTCCATAATTATGCATTTAAATAATACAGAAATACACGGGTCGTTATATCCTTTCCCCCTTAAAAATATTATGTCCTCAGAATCTGATCTAACTAAATCAGTGAGGATATTTGTCAAGCATATCTGACTCTAACTTCCAGGTAGACTCTTCTACTCGGAAATTTATTCATCGCATACTCACTAAGACAAAAATTCATTACTAAGGACTCGCTCTTAACGATCTAGGATTTGGATCGATTATTCCGCGCAGAACAAATTTGGATGAGAGCCCGTTGGCTCCTAATCAATGACTTAGTTTGAATCAGATACATATCACCATAATATTGATACGCAGAACACATTAAATACATATACTGCAACTGCAGCGGTTATACCAACTCATAAACAACTTTACCTATATTTCTTTATACCTTGAACGGTTCAACACATTTAGGACCCTACTTGTCCCTTTTATTTAACCAATTTCTTTCAAGATGAAACTTTTTCCTGTACCACGATCCTAATTCTATATATTCATATTTTTTTCGATGCAAATCCGCTTTCTCTCTTTGTATATCCCGAGTTGTTTCAACTTTTTCCCGAGTACACCACCACACTCTTGATGTACTAAATTAATCCAGGACTTAACAATATCTCTACCCCCACTTTCTCTCAATAGAGGGAGAACTCATGCTTATGTCCACACAACACTTCGCAAAGTAGTATTCTCTTACTAACAGGGTAACTATTATCATAGAAAACTTAATTCATGTTAGGTGATTATCGCAGTTCACTTTTTAAACCCATCATATATATATTCTCCACATGTCTTATGTTGTCCGAATCATCTTCTCACTTTAATCCTCTGCTAAGGATAATAAGTAATATTGATTTTCAATTTAATTTCCAACATTCGAACACTCTTTACTCATTTTCAGCAATTTAGGCTGGAAAGTAACCTCATATCTTCACTTCTTCTCATCTCTAGGTATTTAAACTTCACATTCCACTCTTTCCCATTCTTCTTTCCTATAAACCACATTGGTACACAACATAGAATACACCTAGTCTCATTATTCTTTCATTTCCCGATTCTGAAGTTTCCTTAACTAATTACTTGATTCCTACTGGTTCATAAGATCCGGGGCTTTTGACACCAGCCCGACTCTGTACAGTAACCACTCCTTGCCATAATAAAGGACAACCGACTCAATCCTGAAATCACATCAAACCCCTCTAGCTCGGAGGGTGTCAGATCAATTGCAACTACATCCAACTTCTAAATGCTTGATTTCTTGGTTCTTTTGAAAGTTCTATCTCTAACTGTGTTGGATGTTGGCATTTGGGATATAATATCTTGAATAACCATTCTACAATTTCTTGCAATATGGCCACTCTTCCCATGATTACGATACATAACTCCTGGATTTTCTGGATTACATTCCGATGCATAATGACCCTTATGTCCATGCTTGAAACATCTCACATTCTTCTTGCACGTACCACTATGTCTCCTTTCGTAGGACTTGCAATCCACTGCTCACTTAACTGACTAGGCTAGAGTGGAAGCAACTGAAGTAGCACCAGACCTAGCTTGAGAGAAACTCTGTCTCCGGAATCTCTTATTCCTATTCAGGCCAAACCAATTCTCAAATTCCTGAGTGGATTCTCCTTGGTTTGCTTTACCCTTACCACCTTCCGACTTCCTTTTCTTATCATTTTCACCCTTAATAGTCAACCTCTAGTCACCTTCCATTACTAGGGCGACCTGAACCATATAGGAGTATGTCTTGAGTTGCAATGCCACAACTCCTCTACGAATTTCAGGCTTCAACCCTTGTTGAAACCTCCTTTCCTTCTGACTCTCCGTACTTATATACTCAGGAATTAATCCGGCCAATTCTGTAAACTTGGCCTCATATTCCAACACACTTCTTTACCTTGTTTCAGTCCTAGAATACTCAATTTTCATTTGACTCCGCACCCAATCTGGGAAATATCTTTCCAAAAATAACTCCGTAACCCTAGCCCATAAAATAGGGCCTTCTCCTTCTAACACTCTGGTTGTCTCCCACCAGTACTTCGCTTCATTCTTTAAGATGTAATTTATATACTCAGTCTTAAAATTTTCACTTACTTGGACAAAATTGAAAGCTTTCTCCATTTCCTTTTAACCATGCTCCAATAGCTACTGGATTAGGTTCACCTTTAAACTTCGAAGGGTTAACATTCTGACAAGATTTGAAATAAACACTTGGGTTCGCTCCTTGTTGTTGCTGCTGCTGCAATGGTAGTTACCGCTGCTGAACCTATTAGATTAACTGCAACTGTTGTTGCTACTGCTAGCGTAAAAAATCTAGAATTTCATTTATAGTTGGATCCTTTGCAAAACTACTACAATTTTGTTTAGACTAGGTAACTTTCTTAGGTGGCATTTTCCTGGAATATATAAATGAGTTTATTCAAGACATAACAAAATGTTTGACAAAAGATATCACCGTTTAAACGGTGCACCTGTATCTGGAAAATGTTGCCCAATAAAATACCCATGTCCTTAATATCGGGGTCCATTTACAAAAGAAATCTAGATTAATAGCACTAGCAATCATAGCAACAATGACAGTAGCAGAATCAACAACAGTTCAGGAAAACTAAAATACAAAGAACTAAATGCCCTCGCACGACTCCACAATACAGCATCAACTGACCAGCTTCCGGTCATTGCTCTATTATCATACTAACACTAATCTGATACACTACGAGACTTATCTGGCCATATTAACCGCCCACCTTGAACAAACTGTTTAATTAGGTCAATTTAAGGAATGCTGGGCTCTTCTAGGCACCAAAGTCCAAATTTCAACCAATCATTCCTCTAGTGATAATTTCTTATCACCCACAAGCGATTCATCAACCATTGATTTACTTTTCCTGAAGCTATCACTCCATCAACAGATTCTAAACTCTTGTGATTACTATTATTCTTAAATGATATCTTGATATAGGACTCTCATTTTTCTCGATAGTTGCTCTTACTTACTTTCAATAACGAGGACCATCTAATCGTAGAAATTCATTACCATAGAATTCTCAATGAAATTTCCGGCTCAAGGGAATCGAATAAGAAGAAATAGTGAAAAAGATGTAGGTATGACTGAGAGAAACCGTACAAGTACATAAAATGGTCAGTCTTAGTACCGTACGGTTGCAATACATAATTCAGTGGCGTCCCACCGGACCCTTTTGCCACACAGACAAATGGTCAACTCATATGCATTGTTTGCCCCAATCAACCGATAGAATTTCCGCGGAAAGAAATAATGTTAAAAAGAAAATTCACAAATAGGAAAGAAAGAATCTGATTTTTAATGAAATCAACAAGACCCTAAGTAGCTTACTTCGGGTTCACCACTTTCTCACAGGAAAGATAAGCAACTTATGGAATATGGAACAGTTATTCTGGAAATGAAATACATTTCAAGAAAGAAATAGAAGGGTTCAAAGATATCACCTCCCGTTCTGATCCATATTCATTATAAGACTTGGCCATCATAGCAGCCACCGATTATTATCATACTATCTGAACTCACCGAGATCACACACTCGGTCTAGTAACATTCCTTGACATAAAAAATGCGATATTTAGAAATAACGTTGGCGTCTCTTCAGCTGACACATCAAAGGTCTGCTTAGAAGCTGAATTCTCTCAATCAGACTCGAGTCCTCGAGAGGGAAACTAGAAATCTCTATCGAACGTTACTAATAATACATATGCGAAGGAAACGTACTCTAGGTTAGGGCAGTTCCAGTCAATCCCCAAATAACTTCAGGGTTACGCCTCCGAAACCCTTGACTGAACTCCTAGACTCGCTCATCTGATTGAGTTGCTGACTCACATCTACACATAAACCTTCTTGCACTCTTTTGACTCCATTCGTAACCTAAATCAGGGACTCATACCTGTAGCTCAGATACCAACTATGACGGCCTCAACCCCGGGGTCAGGAGTTGACGTCATCATCAACAACCATAAGATAAACAATTCGATAATAGGATATAACTACGACCCCTTTACCAAGATCTTTGCCAAGTTCAAGTATGATTTAGGTTACAACTATTACAAGACCAACTTACATTAAACCATGCTGACGCAGCTAACTTAATACAGCAACTCAGCAGACCATCCTTGGGCCAGCCCAACCACCTTAAAGGAGCCTGACGTAAAAGGAACTGGAACTTTTCCCTGACTACCGTGAAAGAATCTCCTAGGCATCTGCAATTCATATATAAAACATTCTGCAAGGGTGAGCAATCAATTGCTCAGCACTACTGCAATATGAATAACAAGTAAAAATTGATTTAAGGTAAAACAATTATAGGAACAGAATTCATAACTTGTTAGAAATATATAAAACAGGTATAAACTAGATATCAAAACTAGCATGCTCTATAAAATAAAATCAACTGTCATATGTTGTGCATAAATACCAGAGTTAAATTTTAGCATGCTATATTCATTTTCAAACCTTCCGTTTCATTACAGGAACCATGAAACCATTTGTACTGTTACGGGAACCCAAAACTATTTCATTTCCAAATTATCTGTCTCATTAAGTTGAGTTGTTAATCAATTCCAAAACCGAATCAATCAAATCTATTGAACGTTTAATGGGTGAAGATAGCTGATCAGTTTACCCTCACCGGACAGTGACTAACGGCCATCAAGAAATAGAATGTGTTCCGGAACTTGGGAAAAGACTAGATAGGTCTTTCCCCCACGCTGGACTAATCGGTTAAACGGAATGCCCAACCCAATTAGCGACTTACGTAACCACATGATGGGCCGTTACCGAATAACGGGCCTCTTACGCAACTCCAATAGATCAACTGAATTCCCTTTTTGCCTCTTTCCAAAATTCCACGACATAGGTGGATCAAAACCTTCCACGAAATAGGTGGATTAAAACAGTCCCTTTATCAAGTTTCCAAAATCACTGTTACCTATCTCTTTTTAAAACCATTATGTCACAGCACACTATTCAAAACTCTTTTCATTTAAATCACGTTTAGAGATAGGTGTTTTCAGAAGTTACTTTTTCCCAAAACATAATTTTAAACAACATTTTCAAATACAGGGGATACGTAACTTAAAGTGTTTCTGTTCCATTACGAGATTAAAACATTAGCTATTCACATATACTGAACCATAAAAGAATGGTCAGGCGTACTTGCCTTGCAGAGTGTTACAACTATCTCTGATTGACCTTGAACTAACTTGAACACTCGGCTTTATCGCCTTACTATCAGACTATCCTGGATCTGACTTCAATGTTCAGGTCCTTCGCTTGGAACCTCGACACGCTTGTCGACTGATCACTAGGTTATCTTTAGTTTGTCTTCACTTTTGGAGTCCTTCAACTAGAACCTACAGATCCGAAATACCCTACGTTAGACGTCTAGGTATGCTTGACATATCCTCGATAGCAATTCTACCCAACGATACTGAAACCCGACTCGTAATTATGTATATTATAATAACACACACAATAATTAGGGTTCACATTCTCGAAAATTGGTTCAGTGTTCGCTTCCAGAAAATATGTATACTAGTTATTTTATGAAATTAGGGTTATTGGTTTTGGAAAAACAATTTACCACTACATACAATCAGGTTCCGCGCATAATATATGTATATACTTATTTATACTCGTTTGACGTTCCGATAATTACAAGATATGTCCCGAATTTTCGAATTTAATTTCCAAAAATTCGGGCAGCACCTCCTCTGTTTATTGGCCTACCCGTCGAACAATAATCGACGTCAATCCATCACACAACAATTCACAACCAATCAATTCAGTCCAACAAACAGGCAACCAATCCAACTTCACATTTCCAATAATCCCGAAAGTATTATTTAACTACTACTTTTTATTTTGAATCATAATATGTGAACTAAAGTATTTATTTTAAAATATTAGGACTCAGAATAATTCATCACGGTCCACCGTCCGCTCGTAAAAAGTCATCGTGGACGGCGACAAAATTTCGCGGTTACCCGATTAATTTTCGGGTTTCCGACGCGAAATTCCGCCGATAAAGAATTAAATAATTTTTCCGCACGAAGATTACATCACGAATATTAGTCACATTGATTCATGCAGAACTTAAAATAATAAAATAATTAAGAAAACCATGACCGACTGCGTGTAATCACACGCCAAAACCACCGCACCACAGCACGAAACAATCGGAAAAACAAAGGAAGCAGAACAGTAACAGCAAGCTAACTCACACCACTCAAACTGTATATATTCATACATATAACACAGTCATACATACACAACAACAATAGTACCCAATCGCAACCCCACGCCCACGCGCCACCTTAACCCGCCGGAAAGCAAGGCAGGCGGCGACGGCACATGAGGGACAGACGGAAGGATTACTGTAGAGGAAACGGGCCATAAAATCAAGCAGCCACCAGAGCAATGGGCGGAGAACTCGCCGGAGAAGGAGGGAAACAGAGCAAAACCAGAACAGTGAACGACGAGAGAGATGAGAGGGTGAAGAGAGAGTGAGAAAGAAATGGGGAGATAAAGATAAAAATCAAGAGACAATTCTGCTGCAGACACGTGTCTGAATTTACATATACGTGTCAAATTTTTATAAACTGGAATAACATGCATACAACCGATTAATTGGGCTTTTCTGGTTCGTTTTCTCTTAATTTGACAAACCAATTGCGCGAGAGGATATACCGAAAAATTTTCCCAAACACTTTTAAAATTCTCGACATAATCAAATACTAATAAAATAAAGTTTTAGAAATTTTTAAAACATTTCTAAACCAAAACTTATATCCGCATTCTACAGTTGGCGAATCGAACTGCACTTAGAACAATTACAGAAAATCACGAATGTGGTCTTAAAATGTTATAAATATCCCGAAGTTAGTAAAAACATAAATTTCATAATTTTAAAATAATTTCTGAAACATAATTTATACCCGCTTTTAACAATTAAACGAATCGACGCGCGGGTGAAATTAATCCCAGAAATTTCCAAAATAATTTTGAAATTCTCGGAATATTCCAAAATTAAATAAATATGAGTTTCATAATTTTTGAAGAATTCTAGAATTAAATATTAATTTTACAAATAAATGCACTCAGAAAATCATACAGGGCTAAATAATTAATAAAATATAAATTTCTAAATTTTATAAAATCCCAAAAATAATTATTGTAATTATGAAACCATAAAAACAATTTTAGAGACATTCCAAATATTTATGCAAATAAATTTGCACTAAATTCACTTTTAAAAGTGAACACGATTTAGTACCACTCATTAATTAATTACACGAACCACCTTGGACAATAATTCACACACATAGATAAAAAGTAAAACAACACATAGCTGACAAAAGCTATACACATATTTTATTTATTTAATAATTCCATAATTATGTATTTAAATAATACAGAAATACACGGGTCGTTATACCCTTGGCTTGTTAAATAAATCACATATCTTGTTTCCTATTGTGCACCCTTTATAAACTGTTTTGCATACCATGTTTCGATATAACCGTGTTTAACATTTCGCAAAATCATACCCTGTGCCATGAGAAAATACAACTGATAAGAGGAATTATATAGTAATAGGATTGCATGTGCAAAATTGGGTAAAGCTTAAAACCCGCAAAAGTTATTTCGTAGTAAAATGTTTTTATATATCAATGCCATGCTATCGTATTGCTAAATAATTGCTCAATCAGGTTTATAAGAAATGGCCAACTCACCAGATCACCAAGAAGAAGAAACTCAAACCCAAGACCAAGAACTGAACCAAGATACCACTATGATGAGCCGACTTGCTCAGCCTTTGCAATAACCCATAGCCCCTAAAGTTGGAAAATTCAAACACTTTCAATCTGTTAATCCCCCAGAGTTCTTAGGTTTTCCCGACCCGATAAAAGCTCAGTCATGGTTAAGAGAAATGGAGAAAGTGTTTGAGTTAGCAGAAGTTAAGGATGAAAAGAAAGCGCAATATGCGAGTTATTACCTTAAGGATGAGGCACGTTTCTGGTGGGAATCTTCTAAAGCTTTACTTGAAGGAAAGGACTTATCGTTGAAAAAGTTCACCGAGATGTTTCTGGAGAAATACTTGCCAAGTTATATGCAAGATCAGCTAGAGATGAAGTTTTTGGATCTTAGACAGGAGGATATGTCGGTGGCAGAATATGAAGTGAAATTTTTGGAGTTATCTAGATTTGTACCTGAGTATGTGAATACGGAGGTGAAGAAGGCCAAAAGGTTCCAACAGGGACTTAGGCCATGGATTCAGAGTCAAGTGGCACTGTTAGAGATTAAGAACTATATCACTTTGGTACAGAAGGCAATGATAGTGGAAGGGGAGTGTGAAGCTACAAAAAGAGAGAATGAAGGTAGGTAAAGGATATTTGAGAGCTCGGAGCAAGAACGAGGAAGTTCAAAGTTTAGAGGGAAGTTTGGTAAGAATGGTGGAGGTCAGAATCAAAAGTTTAAACCCGGGAATTGAGCTCAAAAGAATCATTTTCAGAAGACCGGACAACCGGGAAAGGAAAGTAGACCTCAGATTTATGAGTGTAAAGTTTGTGGGAAGTGACACCCTGAAAGATGTAAAAAGTTGGATGTGACTTGTTTTAGGTGTAATCAGAAAGGGAATTATTCAGAATTAACTTGTTTGAAGTGTGGAAAAGTGGGCCATATGGCCAGAAACTGCAAGGAGCTTGTTCAAAAGGCAAATGTTCTTAGAATTGCTGGTCCACCGCTTCTCCCAGCACCAACAGCTCAACCCAGAGGTAGAACCTTTAACATGACAATGAAAGATGCCGTGCAAGATGTGGATGTGGTGGCAGGTATGCTTGTTATAAACTCAACTAGAAGTAAAAGTATTAATGAATTCTGGAGCAACTAGATCCTTTATTGCTGAAAGTATTCTTGATAGACTAAAATGTGTTACGTACCCTTTTGAACCCAATTTAATTATAGAAGTAGCAAATCAAGAGAAAGTCACTGTTAATAGGGTTTGTCCCGATTGCGATGTGGTTATAGAAGGTCGGCACTTTTCTACTAAACTAATTCCTTTTAAGTTAGGAGAATTCGATGTTATATTAGGAATGGATTGGTTGTCGAACCAGGAGGCGCAAATTGAGTGTAAAAGTAAGAAGGTGAAGTTAAAGACTAAGGATGGTGACGAAGTGGTATTCAAGGGAAAAAGACAAGAGAAGAAGTTTCTAACAGCTATTCAGACGAGAAGATTATTACGACAAGGATGCGAAGCTTATTTAGCTCATGTCAAAGATATAGAGAAAGAATCTGTAAGGATTGAGGATGTTCCGATAGTAAGAGATTTTCCCGATGTGTTTTCAAATGAATTACCTGGACTACCTCCAGATGGAGAGATCGAGTTCACGATTGATTTGGCTCCTGGAGCGGAACTAGTATCGAAAGTTCCCTATCGTATAGCGCCAGTTGAGATGAAGGAATTAACAACGCAATTGTAAGACTTGTTGGATAAAGGAGTAATACGCCCAAGTGTATCCCCGTGAGGTGCACCAATATTATTTGTGAAGAAGAAATATGGAAGTATGAGGTTGTGTATTGATTATCACAAATTGAATAAGTTGACGATTAAGAATAAGTACCCTCTACCGTGAATCGATGACTTGTTTGGTCAATTAAAATGAGCTACTTGTTTTTCCAAGATTGATTTAAGATCTGGGTATCATCAACTGAAGATTAAAGCAGAAGATATACTCAAGATGGCGTTTCAAATGAGATATTGGCACTTTGAGTTTTTGGTAATGGCGTTTGGTTTGACGAACGCGCCAGCTGCATTTATGGATCTTATGAATAGAGTGTTCAAGCAGTATTTGGATAAGTTCGTTATAGTATTTATCGACGATATTTTGATATACTCCAAGAAGGAGGAAGAACATATGGAACATTTGAGGATTTCTTTAGAGATCTTGAGAAAGGAAAAGTTATATGCCAAGTTTTCAAAGTGTGAGTTTCGGTGGAAGGAAGTACAGTTTCTTGGACATATAGTCTATAGTGAAGGAATTAAAGTAGACCCAACAAAGATAGAAGCTGTAATAAATTAGGCCCAAGACCCCTACGGAGGTCAGAATTTTTCTGGGATTAGCAGGATACTATAGAAGGTTTGGACAAGATTTCTCGAAGATTGTTATCCCATTGACTAAGTTGACAAGGAAGAATGAGAAGTTTATGTAGATGGATAAGTGCGAGGAAAGTTTTCAAGAATTGAAGAAGAGATTGGTAACTACCCCAGTCTTAGTGTTACCAGATAAAAAAGGAGAGTTTGTGATCTTTAGCGATGCTTCGTATTAAGGGTTAGGGTGTGTGTTAATGCAACACGAGAAGGTAATAATGTATGCGTCAAGGAAACTTAAGCCGGATGAACAGAAGTATCCCACGCATGATTTGGAATTAGCAGCGATTGTGTTTGCTCTTAAAATTTGGAGGCATTACTTATATGGAGAAAAGTGTGAGATCTATATGGATCATAAGAGTTTAAAGTATATTTTTACTCAGAAGGAGTTGAATATGAGGCATAGAAGATGGTTAGAATTGATCAAAGATTACAACTGTACGATAAGTTATCACCACGGTAAAGCAAATATGGTAGCAGATGCTTTAAGCCGCAAAGAAAGATTGAATATGTAAACTTCATCAGAGGAATTGATCTAGGATTTTGAAAAGATGGAAATAGAACTGCAGATTCCAGAGTTAGAAAGAGGAACCATGTATGCGATGTCATTCCAACCCGAAATTTTGGAAAAGATTCGATGTGGTCAAGAGCAAGTAATGAACCACGAGAAAGATAAGTTGACAGGAGTGGAAGTTAAAGCTCAAAAGGATGAAAAGGGAATATATCGCGTTAACTCACGGATTTAGATATTGCGATGGATTTCGTGGTAGGTTTGCCAAAGACCAAGTCTAATCATGATGCGATTTGGGTAATAG
This sequence comes from Apium graveolens, assembly GCF_009905375.1. NCBI lineage: Eukaryota > Viridiplantae > Streptophyta > Magnoliopsida > Apiales > Apiaceae > Apium > Apium graveolens. The sequence goes on from NC_133647.1 coordinate 126,828,169, forward strand.
TCGATCGACTGACAAAATCAACACATTTATTGCCTATCAACGAAAGGTTTTCATTAGAAAAGTTGGTCAAAATGTATTTGAATGAGATTGTGATGCGTCACGGAGTCCCGGTATCTATCCTTTCTAATAGAGATCCGAGATTTAACTCGAGATTTCGGAGACAGATTCATGATCATTTGGGAACTAAATTGAGAATGAGTATGGCGTATAATCCGTAGACCGACGGATAAAGTGAAAGGACAATTCAAATGATTGAGGATATGTTGCGAACCTGTGTATTAGGTTTCAAAGGAAATTGGGATGATCATTTGCCACTGATTAAGTTTTCCAACAACAACAGTTATCATGCGAGTATTGGCATGCCGCCTTATGATACGTTGTATGGAAGAAAATGTAAATCCTCTACATATTGGGATGAAGTTGGTGAGCACAAACTAATTGGCCCAGAGTTCGTACAGCAGACGAAAGAGAAAATGGAAATGATTCGTAAAAGGTTAATTGCTGCTCAAGATCGAAAAAAGAAGTACGCGGATCGAGATCGAAAGGATATGCAATTCGATCCCGGAGATAAAGTATTGTTAAAGATATCTCCATGGAAAGGTTTATCCAGATTCGGAAAGAAAGGGAAGTTGAGTCCCGGGTTTATTGGACCTTTCGAAGTGCTAAGACAAGTTGGAAAAGTGGCATATGAATTAGCGTTACCTCCGCAGATGCAACATCTTTATAACGTGTTTCAAGATTCTCTTCTAAAGAAATATAACGCTGATGTGAGCCATATGATTGAATTGGAACAAGTGGAAATACAACAAGATTTGTTTATGTGGAACAACTAGTTCGAATTTTGGATCGAAAAGAGAAGACACTCAGAAATAAAGTTGTACCTCTAGTTAGAGTATTGTGGAGAAATCCTATAGTAGAAGAGTCAAATTGGGAACTAGAGAATGAAATGCAAGAAAAGTATTCCCATCTATTTGCTTAGACTAGATTCTGGGGACAAAATCCTTTTAAGGGGGGGTAGATTGTAGCGACTGGGAATTTCGCGATGTAAATAAGTGAATAAAGTATAATTCTGTGGTATAATTATAAATTATATGATTAAATAAAGGGTTAAATGATTTTTTTGGTTAATTGTCTTTATTATAAATTAGTAACTGGGAACGTAAAATGATTCATTCCAGTTTGATGAGTCAGCTTAGGGTATAAGCTGTGTTGTCAGGCCGTCAGGTAGAACGGAACCCGTCTTAAAAAGAGATTAAAAATATTTAAATGTGAACTATGTGCTATTGTGTGAAATATGAATGTTTAAGTGAGTATTATATTCCAGTAGTGGTGTCAATTGGTATAAAAGATTGATTGTGAAGCGTTTCTGAAACGCTCAGTGTCGGGACGTCAGACATGACGCGACCTGTTACGTGAAAAGTGTTTATTAATTAAAAAGGGATTGTTATGATCGAATGTGTTATGATATGAGTCGTGATATGTGAATACGTGCTATTGCTTGAAAATATGCTTGATTATGTGCTCTGGTTATTTTCAAATGATTTTAAGGGATTTATTTGATTTAAAATAAGGTTTATTGAACCTTTATATATTTTTATAAAATTAACCGAGTATATTCAAGGTGTGGAATTTTTTTTGTTATCTTCAAAATAGTTCTTGAGACTTTAAAAAAATGATAGATGGATTTCTGTCATGATCGGTATATTTTAAAATGATTTTATCGAGTTATAATTCTATTTTGAGCGCCATCTTGTAAAATTCATAGAAAATAAACTGTACGCTCAAATTTTTTTTAAAAAAATATGGTTGGAAAGCTAATTTCAAGATCTTTATTCTAAAAATATTATTCTTTGCATTTCCATCTTTTATGAGAGAGTTATTCATCATTTAAAATCATTTTTAGAATTAGAATAAAAGAAAAGGAAATCAAAAGAATGGTGAAAGGACCATATTACCCTCACCAAACCAATATATATATATATATATATATATATACTTCGTCCCCTTTTCTCATTTTCCACATGGCTTTTCTCTCTCTTTCTATTTTCTCTTCTCTCTCTCTTGTTTTCTCTCTCTCAGTCTCGACGTCTCTGTCTCTCTCTTTTCCTCTTGGTACACCTCTCTTCTTCACTTAATTTCTTCGGATTCTTCCATAAAACTTCATTCTTAATCCTTACATGGGATTTAAATCTTGTGCATGTGTGTGTAGGTGTTTGCATATGTGTGTGTATGTTTATGTGTGATGTTGAGCCAAGAACCATGGTTCGAAGTCTTCTTGCAAGTTTTGACTTTGATCTTCTTGATTTGTGATGAATTGTTGATGCATGTGATACTTGTTGTTGTTTGATAGAGAAATCAGAGATTTTTATGGTTTGGAAACCCCCGAATAGGGGCACCATCGTGAAACCACTGCCACCGATGATGAACTCCCGTTAACCGGTGGTGAGTAATGAAGTACACACTGAACTCTAGATTATTAAAACTTGATTTTCAAAAGTTGCATGTGTTGTTTTGCTTGAAGCTGGATGGTTCTTAATTTTTCAAATGATTAAGTAGATTTTTGTTGTGTAAATCGTTTATTGTTGACTGTTTTTAGAAATTATTGAATAAATAGATTGAGTTGTGGTTTAAGAATCCAAAGTGATGCATGCATGTTTTAGTTCTTGGAAATTTCGCGTGTTCCTGCTTGTTCTTAAGAAATTAAGTTGAATTATGTGTTTAAATATATTGTAGAGATTATTTTGATTTGGTTTTGGATGAAATGGCAAATGTATGTCAAGTTATAACCTTGCATGTAACTAATTAAGTTAAAAATGATTTAAAAGGGATGAGTGTTGGCTTGATCTCAAGTTTATATGTGATTTTGGTACTTGCATATCATTATTTGATCTTTGATTGTGTTTTGTGTTATAGCCGAATGGTTAAGGGTGTAAAAGAGGTTGATTTGATCCTAAGACTTCACTAAGTAAATGCATGTAATATTACTATGTATTAATTGGTTTATTTGGTGGTTTTGATTCAAATTAAGTGAAATAAAATGAAGGATTGAGTCATTTTGATATAGGATTATATGATCGTTATTATAACTCAAGTATAGAGTTTGGATATAAGGATTGTATGCTATGTGTTATGGTTGCATCACAATATGTGATTCGATGACTATTTAATTTGAAGTATACGAGTATATGGTATAAACGTGCTATATGAATATGATCGAGTATAAATACTCTTAGGGTATTGCGAGAAGGGCTAATTGTTAAACGTTCCGGGAACGTCGAGTGGGAATCTAATTAGGGTTTTGATTTTAGATTATAGATTCAGAGCGTGAAGGCATGCAAGCTAGGAAAGGGAAATGTGTTCTAGGTGGCAGTAGTTCAACCCTTGTAAAATAGGAAAGTGAATTCAGGAAAGTAACTGTACCTACTTGTATAAGTTGTATATTGAAAGGATATTGATGATGGCATGATAGAGTATTGATCTTTTATAACACTTGTGATAACCTGTTATTGATTCTTGAACCCTGATATTGATTCTTGTACCATACGTATTATTGGTTCCTTGAAAACCCCCTGATAGTGTTCTTGTAACGACTTGATTTGATTATTATTTAAACCCTTACTGTAAACCTGTTGATTCATACCCTGATCACCTATTGATTCCTTTGGATACCTTGAATTCTTGTTAACCTTATAAGAACCTTTGTAAACACCCTTGCGTATTGTTTTGATCAACCTATATATTTCCTTTGTATACCTTATTCCGTAAAGATTTCTAAGACTGTTCTGATTCCCTAACTTACGTACTTTGATTGTTATTTGATCTTGACCATAGCATTGATCTATGATTTCCCTGATCCATTCAATTCCTTTGAATTCTTGAAATTGAACTTAAGAATGATTTTCGACTTAAAAGAGCCTGAATAATTTGATATTCTTGGTAATGATAAAATAAATTTAGTAAAACCTTTCTTTTCCAACACAAGGTTTTCCAAATAAATTCCTGATGGATTGGATTGAGACGTAAGGGATTAGTGGGACTAGTCCAGTCATATAAGAGACTAGCGGGGCTAGTCCAGTTTAAGGCTGAAATTATGCCATAGGTACCTTAACTACCAGATGGAGGTTGGTACGTGCTGATCACCCGTATTATTATTATTATTATTATTATTATTATTATTATTATTATTATTATTTGAAATTTAAAGTAGAACAATCAAGGGTTCCCTATCACTTTATAAAAGATATTGAATACATTGCTTTAACAAATTGCTTCTTTCAAAATGGAATGACTTGTAATGATTTGGAATGAGTTGATTGTGATATTGTTTAGCATACAGTTTTTGAACCCAGATTCTTATTCTGATATTGTTATCAATCATATAATTGATTCCCAGAGTTGAATGGATTCTTGCTTTCCAATTGAAAGATCTTTGATATCATGTGCATGATTTGTGATGAATGTCGGCTTTCGCCCTATCTTGAACTTGAAATCTTGAAAGCTCAAGTACTTCTTCATAACCCTTTCATGGCCCAAAGACAGAAATCTGCCACCTGGATATTTAAAGTAGAATGCCTTAAAGGAAATTATGGATAAATGTTGATTAATGCATCATAGATCTGACATTTAGTTAGTTGCTGAGTTTTATACTCATATATTTTGCTCTGTTCTAACCATGGCAGTTAAGTAAGAGGATGGCCAGACATAGGCGCACTGATCGTAATAGCGTACCTGGTGGCCCCTACCATATTGTAGGCTTCCAGATGCCAGAGCAGGTAGTACAGGTTGTGTGTGAGCAAGCGCTGAGTTGGGAAGTTTGTAAAGATATAATGGGTTATCTGTCGGTTCCAAGTCGGAATCGATTGTGTACATTAAATCGATTGAGGGCGTCACATACAATTTGCCAACCTATTTTACATATCATTCTTGTAGTCAACAAGATCTAGAATATCATACAACTTCTAGTTCTCTAAGGCATTACAGTACACAGGAATGTGCTACAAAAACTTATTTAAACATTAGCTACTCTTTCAACAGATGACAGAGAAGATTATCCGTTGAAAGCTACAAAATCACTTAATTAAATCTATTAAGGTGTTTTGGTGAAATTTCATCAAGCCTACAACATAATCCTAACAAAGATCTCTCCAACGGTAAACGCCCTTGTCGAGGTATGACGCTCCTCTAGTAGAGTAAGATCACTCCAATGGTAAACGCCCTTATCGAGGTATGACCCTACTTCAATAGAAGAAGATCTCTCCAACAATAAACATACTTGTCGAGGTATGACGCTCCTCTACTAGAGGAAGATCTCTCCAACGGTAAATGATGTGCCAAAAATAAATATTTTAATTGCAAGCATATAATTTTCATTTTAATATTTTGAGATTTATTCCACAAAGGCTATAAGTTTTTCGCAAATCCTTAAAATTTAATTTAGGCAAATTAGACAATTAATATTTGAAATAATTTATACTGGCAATTATACTCGAAGGGAAAAAATAAAAAATAAAAAAATAAATATTTAACTTACAAGACCTATGACTAATTAAATAAAAGAACCCCAGAATAAAAAAACACAGAAATAAAAGAAGTGTGATTTGTATTAAGAGATTAAGCTCTCGATTATTTAAAAACATAAACAAAAGTCAGAAGCATTAAAAACAAGCAATTAGATATATAATATCATGATTAAACAAAAAAATTAATGGGTCGTATTTAAGTTAAACTAGGGTAAATCAAAGAAGTGGTATGGCGACGAAATGGAAATGGACTGCAATAACAAAATTAATACTAATATTTTAAAGTAACAACCAACGGGCCTAGTCAAATTAATATTGAAATGGATATTAAATATGCTAATTAAAGCAACTAAATTATTAATTAACTAGCATTTAATGGATGAACACAAAACAATTATATGAAGTTAATGGCTAGTAACTACTATTAGCACCATAATTACAGCCTAAAGAACACAAGAAACATTTTGAAACATGGGTTTGGGCCTGGAGAAAGAGAATGCAATAAACACCAAGGCCTAGACTTTATTTTTGGACCCAAGGTTGAAGATTACTAAACTAAAATGACTGAGCAAATTAAATTAACGATTTAAATTAATTAATAATGAAGCAAAAAAACAAAGTAGCTACTAATGACTATTATTAATTTGACTAATAACTAGCTAGTTAATCTAAAAAGAGTGACCAAAGTAAGAGAAAACTTTTTGAAATTAACTTACCGAAAAAGAAAAAATGGACAAATAATTTAAACATAGAACTAGTAATAAGAGCATTATGTAAATGAAATGATAACTAACAATAAGACAAAGACTAAAGTGCGGGCAAAGTAAAGATTCAGTGAGCATGAATTAAACTAAAAAATTAAATCAAGACATGATGTTCAAGTTGCTTGACATAATAATAAAGCCTGGAAGGCAAAACGAGATCCACACACAAATTGAGCTTGCGTTGGACAAGTTTTTGCCAGAGAAAGTTGATCTCGCCAGAAAATTTAATTTTACAGGAAAATCAAGTTAGAAAGAGAACTAAAAAAATAGATTTAGAAGTTAAATTAATAATTTCAGTACAACCTAAAAGTAAATCAAGAATATTAGGGCTCCTTTCATCTTCCCAAGTATAAAACTTGTGAGATTTAGAAAGATATTATAACCCAATATAAAAATAACAAGACATAAAAGTAGAAGAGAAGATGTAATAAAAATACTTGAATAATATTAATTAAAAAGAGTGTTTACAATAATTGAAAACTTGAGGATTGGAAACTAGATCTAAAACATAAAAAGATAGGCTACTACTAAAATGATGGTAAAGTAACATAAAACTAAGGTGTTGAATACAAGGGGGAAGGGGGTATTTATAGCTAAAAAATAGGGTTTAGGGTAGAGTTGGGTGAATCTTGGTCATACAAGTGAAAGGTGTATTGTGATAATCTTGACCCTTGATTTCCACCAGCTCTTTCTTTTGGCTTTTTCTCCGAGTTGCTTGGTAACATTATATTTCTTCCATTTTTGCCCTTTTCTCCTATTTTCTTCATATTTCTCATTTTCCAAATATCTACAAAATGATGAGAATGTAGCAAATTAATTTATTTAAAATATGAAAGTAAGCAATAAATAGGTATAAAATTATGCAGAAATATGTGATTATCAAATGCCCCCATACCTATCTTTTGCTCGTCCTCGAGTAAAATCAAAAATAAAAATGCTAACTAAAAAATCATATTCTCCTTTTCGTAGGCGTGACGAGAAATTTTAGGTTTACCAATCCGTTAAACCCATAAACGATCTCCATAGGAGGAGTATTTTCTTCTAAGGGTTTACAGAAGATATACCCATAAAATCTTTGAGGCAATCTAAGAAGCATCTACCTCAATTTTACTCTAATGTTCATTGGTGTTAACAAAAAGATTTTATAAATAAAATACATGTCTTAAAACTCTTCTAATAATAGCCAAGATGTAGGTGACTCAAAACTACTTATGTCGACTTAAAATTTTTACACAAGATCCCAAGGTGTGTAGTGAATTTAAGGCCTTTGATGGATTTAACTGTCTAAGAACATTTTCTCCTTTTCAACTAATATTGAAGTGACCTATTCTCTATCAAAACAATTATCCAGCCAAATTTTACAAAATTATTCTCTCTTTTTTAATTGACTTTGTTAGATATATTTGAGATGTCATGTCTAATATGTTTCATGTTTAGTGTTCAGATCTTAACAAACAGGAAATATCAGGACTTACTGGAATCAGTACTTACTGGAAGTCGGAACATAATATCAGGACTTAAGGTCATGTCAGAACTTAAGTACGAGAGGACTTACAGTTAAGGAAGGAAGTTGATTAACAGTAGAAGATCGAGACTAAAACAAAAGAAGATATGCATGGAAAGAATTAGAAGACTGGAAGACTTGTATAAGATATCTGATTGATATATTTTAGGAGACGAAATTAGATTCCATATCAATTAGAAGTTATCTTGTAACTGTGTAGTATATAAACACAGACATAGGTTTACACTATATGTGTTATCATTATCGAGATACATTATTCATTGTAACCTAGCAGCTCTTAGTGATATATGTTCATCACTGAGAGAGAACAGTTCCATTGTAACAGAATTTATTATATTGAATATATCTGCTTACTGTTACTTGTGTTCAAGATCAATTTGATTGTAATAACACTGTATTCTACCCCCTTCTACAGTGTTGTGTGACCTAACAATTGGTATCAGAGCTTATCCGTTAACACAGATACAATAATGATCCAAACAATCATGTCTGAAGAAGCACAAACTCCAACCAAACCCACCAAAAATGAAGAAACTAAAAACACTCAAATCCATAGTCAATATGAGACTATTAGGGTTCCAATACTGAGATCTTCTGAGTATCTCATATCGAAAGTGAAGATGGCTATGTTTCTGGAAGCTACAGATCCAGAATACCATGATAGGATTAATGAAGGACCATATAAGCCTACCAAGCTCTCTGTTGCAGTTGCAGATCAACCAGCAAAGTCCATACCAAAGGAGAAAGGTGATTACACAACTGAAGACATCTCATCTATTGTCAATGATGCAAGGGTAAGGCATTTGCTGCATAGTGCCATTAATAATGTCATGTCAAATAGGGTAATTAATTGCAAGACTGCAAAAGAGATATGGGATGCTTTGGAGACAAGATGCCAGGGAACTGATGCAATCAAAAAGAATAGGAGGACTATATTCACTCAAAAGTATGAGCACTTTGATTCAAAAGCTGGTGAGTCATTAACTGAATTATATGACAGGTTTGTCAAACTCTTGAATGATCTGTCACTGGTGGACAAGGAATATGATCTTAAAGATTCAAATCTGAAATTTCTTTTAGCTCTTCCTAAAAATTGGGATTTGAAGTCTACTACCATAAGAGACAACTATGCTCTTGATGAAACTACTCTTGAACGAAATTTATGGTATGCTCAAGACTTATGAACTTGAGATGGACCAAAGGAGCAAGAGACATGGGAGAAAGTCAAGGATAGTTGCTCTTAAGGGTGAGGAGGAATCTCCTAAAGTTGCTGTCTCAAAGAAGGACAAAGTAAAGACTCTCATCATAAAGTCTGATTCAGAGTCATCATATTCTGATAATTCAGAAATCAAAAGCTTACCTGAAATGGATGATGATGCAGAGATGATGAAATTGTGTGCTCTTATGGTGAAGGGTATCACAAAGATAGCCTACAGGAAATTCAGAAAGAGAAAGAAGTTTTCCAGGAAAGGTGTAAGTGCTGATAAGAAAGGGTTCAGAAAGTCTGAAGGCAAAAGTGCAAAGTCTGACAGAGGAGATAACTCAAATGTCAAATGCTACAATTGTGGTGAAAAAGGCAATATATCTCCTGACTACAAGATAGGAAAGAGTGACAAAGGCAAGGCACTTGTCATAAAGAAGAAAAGTTGGAAAGACTCTTCAGATTCGGAAGATGAGGTGAATTATGCCTTGATGGCAAATGCTGATGACAGCCCTGAAACTGCTGAATTGAAGGTACCTCAAACAACTTATGCTTTTCATACTGATGATATTACTGAGTTGAGATTATATCTTAAAACCATGTTTATTAGTTACAGAGATCAAACTTTAACATGTGAAAGATTAACTTCGGAAAATCTTGCTTATAAGAAAAGGAATGACTATTTAGAAAAAGAGTTAGTTATGTTCAATCAAACTCAGAAAGATAGAGATGATGCTTTTTATGTTAGAGATGAAGTGCTAAAATTGAATGAATTTCTAAAAACTGAGTTAGTAAAAGAAATAGAGATTATCAGGACTTGGACTAACTCTGGCTAAACAACTCATAATTTATTAAGTAGTGGAAACTGGAAAGAGGGCTTAGGTTATGGAGATGATAAAAGTGAAAAAGGAACTGAACAAATTGAGCCAATTGTTGTTAAACAGACTGCTAAGCCAAAGGTAAATCCTGTTAAGTTTGTAGCTAAAACTGTAAAGTCTGATTCTGAAAAGATAAAAGAATCTGTAACCGAAGTTAAGGAAAAGTCAACTTTTGACAAATTAGAACAGGATAAACCAGCTGAAATTAACATAGGCTTAATGACAAAGAAGCAACTTAAGCATAAGCTAAAAGAAATAAGGAATGTCAACAAGGTAAAGGCAGCTAGGAAAAATTGGAATGGTAAGGAAGGTGTGAATAAAAGAAATAATTATATGCCTGTTCCTAATGCTCCTAGAAAGAAATGTTATAACTGTGGAAACTCTAACCATCTTGCTTCTTTTTGTAGGAAGAATAAGAATATAAACTCGTTACCCCCTAAGTCAGGAATTATGAGTCAGTCTATTAGGTTTAAGCCACAAAATCCTTGTTTTCATTGTGGTAGTTTATGGCATTCCATTTATACTTGTAAGGAATATCATAGTTTGTACTATGATTATTATCAAATAAAACCTTCTTTGAAGAAAGTTACTTTAATTCCTTTTAGTATAAAGTCTGATGCAAAGTCTGATATAAATTCTGATAAACAGCATGTTAGCATAAACTCTGATATTAAATCCGCTGCAAATGCTAACAAACTTAAAAAGGCCAAAGAATCCAAGCAAGTCTAGGTCCTTAAAACTAACCATTAGTGGTCTTTGTGATTGCAAGGCAACATGAAAGATATCCTAGTGCTGGACAGTGGATGTTCAGGACATATGACTGGAAATAAAGCCCTGCTATCAGACTTTGTGGAGAAAGCTGGCCCAGGAGTTTCTTATGGAGATGACAACATGGGAAAAACTATGGGATATGGCAATATAAATCTTGGGAGTGTCATCATTGAAACAGTAGCTCTTGTCTCAGGACTTAAACACAATCTGCTGAGTGTGAGTTAAATCTGTGACAGAGGTTATCATGTGGATTTCTTTGAAGAACACTGTGAAGTTGTAAGTAATTCTACAGGCAAAGTGGTTCTAAAAGGTTACAGGCAAGGTAACATTTATGAAGCCATACTTTCAACAAGTTCTGATGGTTCTGCAATCTGTCTGTTGAGTAGAGCATCAATTGAAGAAAGCTGGAATTGACATAAAAGACTCTCTCATTTAAATTTCAACAATATAATTGAGCTTGTAAAGAAAGATCTTGTGAGAGGATTGCCAAAATCAGTATTTGCTCCTGATGGCCTCTGTGATTCATGTCAAAAGGAAAAACAAAGAAAATCTTCTTTCAAGAGCAAAACTGAATCCTCAATTCTTGAGCCTTATCACCTACTTCATGTTGATCTATTTGGTCCAGTCAATGTCATGTCCATTGCAAGGAAGAAATATGCAATGGTTATAGTGGATGAGTTCACAAGATACACTTGGGTGTATTTCTTGCACAAGAAGAATGAAACAGCATCTACTCTAACTAATCATGTCAGACAACTGGATAAGTTGGTCAAAGATTCTATTAAAATTATAAGAAGTGATAATGGCACTGAGTTCAAGAATTCAATCATGGAAGAGTTCTGCAAAGAACATGGAATCAAACAGGAATTTTCTGCACCTGGAACTCCACAACAAAATGGAGTTATAGAAAGAAAGAACAGGACTCTCATTGAAGCTGCACGAACTATGCTTGCTGAAGCAAAGCTACCAACCTACTTTTGGGTTGAAGCTATGCAGACTGCTTGTTTTACATAGAATGTTACACTCATAAACAAGCATGGAAAAACACCATATGAGATGGTGAAGAAAAAAAGCCAAATCTGAAATACTTTCATATATTTGGATGTAAGTGCTTTGTTCTTAAGACTCATCATAAATAGCTGTCAAAATTTGATCTAAAAGCCGATGAAGGAATTTTTGTTGGATATCCACTTTCCACAAAAGCCTTCAGAGTCTATAATTTAAGAACAAGGGTTGTCATGGAATCTATCAATGTATCTTTTGATGAAAAGAAGATGACTGGACTTGAAGATTTCAATGATCACGATCAGCTGAGATTTAAAAATGAAGACTTAAATTCTGATTCTGTAAATTCTGATGACTTAAACTCTGATCCTGTAAGTTTTGACGAGTTAAGTTCTGATGTCATTGAAACTGTGGTAAAAACTTCAAAGGAAAATGCACCTGTCCAGGGGGAGCAAGCTGAAGATCCTACCTCAACTCAAGACTCTCAAGAAGCATCATAACATGTCTCTGGCTCTTCAAGTTCTGATTCATCAAGTTCTGATGAGCCAAATTCTGATAATTCTGAAAACTCTGATACTTCAAGATCTGAAGGATCCAATTCAAATCTGAAGTCTCAGAGAGTATAACTACAGGGGAGCATCAGAAAATACTGATGGAGATAGCATGGATCATGGGGGAGGATCCAGTTCTAGAAATCAACTTTCATTTACAAGGAAGTGGATCAAATCACATACACCTGACTTAATAATTGGAGATCCTGAAGTAGGTGTCAGAACTAGAACTGCAATATCAAATGAATGTCTCTATCATTCTTTTCTATCTCAGACTGAACCAAAGAAAGTGGAAGAAGCTCTTCAAGATGCTGATTGGGTGCAAGCAATGCATGAAAAGTTAAATGAATTTGTAAGAAACAAAGTCTAGACCCCAGTGTCAAGACCAAAGAACAGATCTGTTGTTGGTACAAAGTGGGTGTTCAGAAACAAAACTGATAGTGATGGCATAATAACAAGGAATAAAGCAATGCTGGTTGCAAAAGGATATTCTCAACATGAGGGAATTGATTATGATGAAACATTTGCACCAGTTGCTAGATTCGAAGCCATAAGGATATTTTTGGCTTATGTTGCTCACAAAAAGTTTACTGTCTTTCAAATGGATGTGAAAAGTGCTTTTCTTAATGGAGAATTGGAAGAGAAAGTATATGTTGAACAACCTCCAGGCTTTGTAGATTCCAAACTTCCAAATCATATCTACAGGCTTGATAAAGCACTTTATGGCCTTAAGCAAGCTCCAAGAGCATGGTATGAGACTTTAGCTCAATTCTTTTTGGAAAGTGGATTTCACAGAGGTATAATTGATAAAACACTGTTCTACCTCAACCATGGAAAGAACTTACTTTTGGTACAGATATATGTTGATGATATCATATTTGGTTCTACAAATGCCAAACTCTGTGAAAGGTTTGCAAAGCTAATGCAGTCAAGATATCAAATAAGTATGATGGGAGAACATAGTTATTTTCTGGGCCTTCAAGTCAAGTAAAATGAAGAAGGTACTTTTATCTGTCAATCCAAGTACACCAAAAATTTACTCAAGAAATTTGGAATGCAAGACAGTTCAACAACATCCACTCCCGTGGCACTGCAACCAAGTTAGATAAAGATACTAGTTCATCAGTAGATATTACTAACTACAGAGGTATGATTGGCTCTTTACTCTATTTAACTGCAAGTAGACCTAATATCATGTATGCTACCTGTCTTTGTGCAAGATTTTAGGCTGATCCAAGAGAACCTCATCTAATAGCTGTGAAAGGAATTTTCAAGTACCTTAAGGGTACAGCTGATCTAGGATTATGTTATCCTAGAGAATCAGATTTTAAGCTAATAGGTTACTCAGATGCAGATTTTGCAGGATGCAAAATAGACAGGAAAAGCACAAGTGGAAGCTACCAATTTCTTGGAGGCAGATTAGTTTCTTAGTTTAGCAAGAAACATAAATCAATTTCCACATCAACTGCAGAAGCAGAATATATTGCTGGAGGAAGTTGTTATGCACAGATTCTTTGGATGAAGAATCAGTTACTGGATTATGGGTTAGAATTTTCTAAAATCCCTATTTACTATGATAATCAAAGTGCTATTGCTATGACAGGTAATCCAGTTCAATACTTAATGACAAATTACATCAGCATTAGGTACCATTTCATAAGGGGACATGTGATGGAAGGTACAGTGGAATTGCATTTTGTTCCAACAGATCAACAACTAGCAGATATCTTCACAAAACCACTATGTGAAGCTACTTTTAAAAGACTAGTAAATGAACTTGGAATGGTTTCAGGTTCTTTCTCTAAATCTGCTTAGTTTTTGTTCTCATGCATCATACTTTATGATCAGTGTTTACAGATTATCTTATCTTCATGTAATCTGTGCTTAAATTGTACTACATTAAATGCTAATTGTTATCTGATGTGGATCTATATACTCTGATAGTGATTTGAATGTTCTGTGACTATTCAATCCAATGGGGATTACTGTGTTAGATGTTGACCTAGTAGTCTTTAACATACTAGAAATCCCATGTTTGAATTAGTTGTTTATGTGGAAACTCATTAACACAAGCAAATTCTGATGTTGAGCTTAGTCAAATTTACTTTGTGTATCTTATTACTAAGTCACAAACTAGATTCTTGCTTCTCATCTGTCAAATTCTGATGTCAGTAAATCTTAAGGATGAACTAAATATTGATAAGCCTCACTTATCTAATGAAAAGAAAATAAAAGAAAATTAAAGGCAGGTACTCCTTTGAGATCTAGAGTAAATATGTGGAAGGGAAGACCCAAGTGCATTGCTGGTATTAAGTTATATGCATTATAAAAGCAATTAAATTTTTCTTAGTGACTTTTCACATTCTCTGATTATTGGAGAAATACTTTGATAATAGCATAAATTCTGATAGCAGTTGTGACTCATTTACACTGAGAAGCCACTATGAAAAAGAATTCTAAAAGATGCATAAAATGAGCACAAACAGCTGAGGTGGACTCATGCATAAATTTATCCTATAGTAGACTTCAAAATTAATGACATATTTTAAGCACTTTTCTTAGGTATGCCTTATTTCTAAGATGTACTGAAGTTTATTAGACTTTACTCTTTATCTGATATTCTGCTAAATGCACACACTCTCACTTCATATGAATGATGAAAATTACTGTGGTGATTAAGTTGTTTTTGACAAATAGTTAAGTGTCATTTGCATAAATTCTGAGGACAAGTTCTGATGGAAGTTAGACGTTCAAACTCGGATGAAACAAGTCAGTATTTATATGAAGAATCATAGAAAAAGATATTCACTTTTTGAGTACAGAAGCCATGTTCTGATGACTGTTAAAATTTGATAATAGTCAAGTTCTGATATTAAATCCTGATGGAAACTCTGATGCTTGTGTGGCATTATTTTCTACTTGACTTATTTGTGGTAAATACTGAAACAGTCATATTTAATCAGAATATATTTAGGTGAGATAAAACAGACATAATCATTTGGGTTAGTGGTAAACGTGTTTGTCCTGAAAAACTGCATGTGCACAGTAATTATTACGTATTTCCCGTGCCCATTAACTCCTGCTTTAACTTTTTACTGACTGTTCACACGTTGCCAGGTGTAAATTGTATGCCATGCTTCAAAAATATAACTGTTGAGTGGAGAGAGTATATATATGGGAGTTAAAAGATTTTCTAATCTTTTACCTACTTTACTATTCTTAATCTCTCTTATTCTCTCTCTCTCTCTCTAATATTCTCTGAAGTTTTTTTTTCTTACAGGACTTTTATCAAACACCTTGCAAACACTCTCTTTCTCAATTTCTTATAGAGATGGCACCAAAAGACTTAATTTTCAATGGAGCTAAGTTTGTTCCTAACAACTACTCGTCTATTCTTAGCAAGGATGAAGCTCCACCGGAACTTCACTTTATTCAGGACTTTCTTGCTAATTCTGATATTGGGTATGCTTTGACCTAACCTGAAGCAATCTCTAGAACTCAAGTGCTGGAGTTTTGGAGAAGTGGCGTATATGATGATGGTGGTGCTCATGGGTCCCCAAGTATCATCTTTATAACAGGGGAGGATGAACATTTCGTGACTTTGGCCACAGTTCACCAAGCACTGCAATTGCCTGAGAATTGCATTTATTCGACTGTTGAGGAGCCAGTTCTTCAACAGATAATGGCCAATCTGGGGTATGAAAAGACATTGGCAAAGCTGGGTCAATTGAAGAGATCCAACATAAGGAGGGAATGGAGTTTCTTCTTCGACTGCATCACAAAGGCTTTTGCAAATAAATGTTCTAATTTTGATGCAATCCCAATTCTCAGTCAACTAATCGAGTATGCTCTCATTAATCAAACTCATTTTTATTATGCAAGTGATGTTTTAGGCTTTATTGGAGATAGGATGACAGAAGATAGAAATACTGTCTACTTTGCTAGATTCTGTCAACTTATTTATAGTTTTTGTTGTGCTGATAAGCCCCAATTAGCTAGTGAATTAATTCCACCATTTAGACTAGCTAAAAGAGCTTTTAATGACTTATTATCTACTGATAATAAGAAGGTTTTGTTGAGACCCCTCCAAATTCCCATATCTGTCAAACAAGCCTTAATAAACTATGATCCAGTTACATACACTGCACTATATCCTGATGTCCAACCATCTGAACGTCAACCTTCAGCACCTACCACCACTACACAAGCACCTCAAACTTCTCAATCACAACCAAAATCTACCATCAGGACATCTTTCAAACCATCAACTCAATCATCTCAACCTGAATCATCAGCACATACCATCAGATCTTCATCTTCCAAGTCAAAGAGGACAAAGTCTGTTCCTCAACCTCCTCAAAAGAGAAGAAAAATGATTCTAAGGGATGAATCTGACAGTGAAAAGGAAGCACAAGTTCATGCTTCAGAACCTGTGACAGTTGAAGCTGAGAATGTTACTTCTCAGAAAGAAACTGCATCTCAAAGTTTTGATACTTTGAAGAGGAAATCTGTAAGTTCTGATGCTGCAACAACAACTCCTTCATTGGCAAGGAGATTGAAGAAAATGAGGGCAAAGAGGTATAATGCTAAATCTCCATCTAAAGATACTGCAGAAGCTGAGGAAGGGGATTAGGAATCTCTGATCTCAAAAGAGCCAATTATAATTGAATCTCTGCCACCTCCAGCTAATGACCAAGACACAGTTCCTGATACTGTGCTAACACCTCATGTCTCTCCTATTGAAGCTACAGATGATGCTGAAGAACAAGCTACAAATTCTGAAATATATATTCATAATCTGAATATACCCAATGTTCTTTATCTGGAAGCTCCACCAACAGAAGCTCAACAATCTCCAATCTTAAATGCTGAGATACCAACTCCACCTATTTCTCCAAAGCATGCTGAAATTCCAACAGTAGATGAGGTTATTCCTGAATCTCCAGTTGCCTCACACACTGTTGTTCTGTCAGAACATAATGAATCTTCTTCAAGTTCCGAAGACCGTGTTTCTGTTGAGACTCCAGCTCCTTCTGGGAAAGGAAGCACTGATAAAGAAGTTTATTGAGCGGGATGCACATATACCTTGGGAGGATACTCGCAGGGGGGTTGAGTGGACCAAGAAGTGGAATTATTCTGAATTCATTCCAAGCTCTAACATTCTGACAGAGCATGTATCAAAAGCTGATGAGTTATTGTCAAATTCTGATTTCAAGACACAACTTAAGATCACTGCTCTCTACCAAGCATCTTCAAGGTCTTCACTCTCAAACTCAAGAAAAGGTTGACAAACTTCTGGAAAAGGCTGAAAAGCTGGATATGGAAGCCAAACTTGATAAAAAGAGGTTTATCATACCTATTTCTGAGAAAGTAGAAGAAATTGAGAAAACTCAAGAGAGGCAACATACCCAAATCTCTGAGGTCCTGGCTAATCAAGCTTCTTAACAGGCTCAATTGAATGAAATTCAAACTTCAGTAGAACTTCTTCTCGCACTCCTACTATCTGATGATGCCAAAAAGGGGGAGAAGATAGTTAAGTCCAAATGCTCAGATGCTCAAATACTGAAGAAGATAGATGATGAAACTGATGACCAGGGAAACCCTAATCAGGGTAGGGGTCAAGCTCAGAGTAAACAAAGCAGCAAAGTGAAACTAAACTCTGATGCAAGTAAATCTTCTACTCAAAAGAAGACAAGTTCTGATGCTGCTCAAACTGAAAATTTGATAGCAAGTATTGATACTCAAAATCTGATATCAAGTTCTGATGAGCAAAGTCTGACAAAGCCTGATGTTCTGATACAAGGTGAAAGTCAAGGTTTTCAAAAGTTCATGCAAACTCTGAAGCTCAAGGGGAAGCAGACTACTGTCTACTACAAGGATCCCAAGATTCAGACACTTGATGAGGAAATTGCTTGAAGATTATTTCCGAAGCACAATCCTGGAATGGATTTAGAAAATCTCAAGGAGGAAGAAGCTAGATTTAAAGCTGAAAAGAAAAATCTAAAGCCAAAAGCTTCTGTTACAAAAAAACCTCCAAGGCCTAAGGAGAAAGGCATTGTGATCAAAGAGAAGACAATTTCTGAGGCATCAAAGCCCAAAACAAGATCACAATATGAGATTGATCTTAAATGGAAAGGAAAGGAAAAGGTTGATGAACCTACAAAGTTTCAAAAGAGGAAAATACCTTCAGTTGTGATAGATCCTGTCTATCAAACTACAATTCATGATGATGATACTCTGACTGAAGAAGATGTTCAAACTCTGAAAAGAAAGAAGATTTCTGAAGAATCAAAGACAACCTCTGAAAAAGCTCAAGTTGTTCAGAGTGAAGAACAGTAAGCAAAAGCAAAAGCAGCAAGTTCTGATAAAGTCAAGAAGTCAACCTCTAACAATGCTCAAGTTAATTTAGACAAAATGGAAGTAGCTGATAAAAAGAAACTTCTGTGGAAAAATATCAAACCATCAAATCCAAAGAAAATCCAATTACTGTCTACTTTCATGACTATTGGGTTAAATGCTAGAGAACCAAGAGACATGGTTGGGCTAGGTTCTGATGAAGCAAAGATTAAAATAGGAGTTGAAGTTGCTACTAGAGATCCATTTCTATTGGCTGACAGACCTCTTGAAGATGTTACTCAGAAATGGCTTAACAAGGCTATCTCTGTTCAAGTGGTACTGGATGCTCATGATAAGCACAACATCAAAGAAAATCTGATTCTATTTCTTGAAGATGGAAGGACATATCAGATGTTAGAATCAGAGGTACTGAACAAAACTCTGAAAGAACTTCAATTCTTTCATTACCTTTTAGAGGTAAAGTCTAATATTACCAGGAGATGGTCAAACTTTATATTGAAGACCATCAGAGATAAAGTAAGAATTTCTGGTTCAAGATTTACAGAATTCATTCCATGTATTGTTAAAGATGATGGAAGTTAAATTCCTATGAAGAAGGATTCTGCTAAGCTTGAGGTAATACTGAAAGAGAAATGTCTATGCTACAATGAAGACTCTTCTCATCCTAGGATAATAAGATTGGACAATGGTTTAGAAAGAAACCATATCTCTGCTTTAAGGACTGCAATCTATCAGATTGGAAGTCAGAATGAAGAAATGTAGCAAGTCAAGATCACACTCTCTCAGGTCCTGAGGATTAAAGAAGAAAAGTTGATATCACACTTTGTTACGAATCATTATGGATTCAGATTGACTCAGTGAGATTGGTAAAAGTTACAAGGACTGTAAGTTGTAGTTAGTTATTCAGTTAAATTCTCTATGCATTTGAACTTAAATGTTTTTGACATCATCAAATCTATTAACTTGTATATTTTGCATAATTTACAAGTTGGGGGAGATTGTTAGATATATTTGAGATGTCATGTGTAATATGTTTCATGTTTAGTTTTCAGATCTTAACAAACGGGAAATATCAGGACTTACTGGAATCAGTACTTACTGGAAGTCGGAACATAATATCAGGACTTAAGGTCATGTCAGAACTTAAGTACGGGAGGACTTACAGTTAAGGAAGGAAGCTAATTAACAGTAGAAGATCGAGACTAAAACAAAAGAAGATATGTATGGAAAGAATTAGAAGACTGGAAGACTTGTATAAGATATCTGATTGATATATTTTAGAAGACAGAAGTATATTCCATATCAATTAGAAGTTATCTTGTAACTGTGTAGTATATAAACACAGACATAGGTTTACACTATATGTGTTATCATTATCGAGATACATTATTCATTGTAACCTAGTAGCTCTTAGTGATATTTGTTCATCACTGAGAGAGAACAGTTCCATTGTAACAGAATTTATTATATTGAATATATATGTTTACTGTTACTTGTGTTCAAGATCGATTTGATTGTAATAACACTGTATTCAACCCCCTTCTACAGTGTTGTGTGACCTAACAGACTTTATGACGTCTGTTTTCTTAGGCTTTCTATGTCACCCATGTAGCGAGCTTTAGGTCAGTGACTCCCAAATCAGATGGTCATAGGGCATGTTATTCCCTAGCAATATAACAAGAATTACAGAAGGGGGGTTGAATGTAATTCTGGCTTCTTTTTGAGATTTTTAAAACTGTTCTAACTCAATAATATATAAGTGTTTGATTTGCAAAGTGCGGAATGAAAGAATTATATAAATCAAAACACAAGTAATAAAAACACAAGTCTTTAAAACTTTCTGGTTGATTTGAATGTATCCACCAAATATATATATACATATATATATATCGAGATATCGAGAGAACCCTGTGAAGCTTGAATAGCTCACAACTGCTTTTTACAAGTGAACAAACAAACTACAGAGAAATTCCTAATATTTATAGCTTTTTCTATTTCTCTTCAAAAAATGTGTTTGCTTAGTTATTTGTTCTACTAGCTACACTTGGTTTATACATCACCAAGTTTACATGGTAATAAGACAGGATAATAAAACAAAACCTATCAAGTCTAACTCCATGCTGCTTCACTACTCTATTCCAGCATCTTTGAAAATCTTCATAACTTGCATAGAAATGGTAATGCTTCTTTGTTCTCATTTTCCTGCAAAACAGGTTGCCACATTCCTTTTGCAAACACCCAACACATATGATTGTGTTGTCACTGTCAATAGATATTTGAATTGATCATCCGTCGGGTACTTTTTTGACATCCATCGGGTAGCTTTGTTGCTCATCCCTCGGGTAGCTTTGTTGATCATCCGTCGGGTAGATATTTGACACTTGACTCCATTTCACTTATGCAGAATTATAAGACATCTTATATTTACAATTAATAAACCTATTCTACATATCTACTAGTAGTCAGCATGACTCATATGCTACTACGGAATCTACACAAAGTTGTTTACAGAAATGTGCTGCTATACTTATTCTTACATAAGTTGCTCACTCGATGGATATCAATTAGTCATCTGTCGGGACTATATTGGGTATCCGTCGGGACTATAATTGATCATCCGTCGGGTGCTACAAAATTCAATAAGTTAAATCTACTAAGGTGTTTTGTTTAGCTTATCATCAAGTACACAACATATTCCTAACAATCTCCTCCAATTTATGTCTACTGGAATTGTAGCCATAAACTAAGAGAAACTTGATGATAACAAAACATCCTAAAAACACAGAATGAAAAATAATAGGTAAACTGATAAGTGCTACAATTTACTGAAAATTGAACAATGCAAAGTACAGAAAGAAATCACTCACAATAATTATCAAGGTGCTCCTCTAGTCTGAGCAGATAGATCTATTTCCTTGATTGTCTGGATTTTTTTCCAAGTCTTCTGTTGTTTTCTTCAATTTGATTCTGGAGTTGTTTGTGGAATTTAAGTTCATCAGCTTTTGAGAGATTTAGCATTTCAGGCATTTCCAAAAGAGTCTCATTGCTAGAGATACTCAATTGGTCCTCAAATCTGAATAATCTTCTAACTCCTTTTTCATCCCTGGATTCCATCAGCCAATAGGGCCTCAGATGCACTCTCTTTCCTATAAAGGGAATAAATAGAGTTTTTGGAAGTGCGTGTTTGGCTCTAGTACTCCTCAGCTCATCAATCTTCTTTAGAACTAGTCTTCTTGCAGTCACATTGTAACCAAAATTCTTTTTGAATGAAGAGTAGACCTTTATTAGCACATATTGGCTTTCTAGAAAAATCCTGTGAAGTGGCCATATGATCTCTCTTCCTCCCTTGTATTTGAATACCAGCCTTTCAGGGAGATGTCTGTGAGCATCAAATCCTCTAACTTCTTTCAATTTATCTAAGTAAAGGTTTATGTCAGAAAACTCCTTGATGTCACAGATGTACAACATGTCTCCCTTGTTGACTGTAGATTTGGATTTGATTGGTGTCTTGGATCTGAGAGTCACAGGCTTCACTTTCTTAATTGCTCTAGTCTTTGTCTTCTTGAGCTTGCTGAAGATTGGAAAGTTTAGTTCAGGAATTGGCAAACTATCCCAGTCTACTGGCTCATCCTTAGGAATTATGGGCTCACCATGAATATCCCTTGTTGGATCCACCACTTTGAATTCTTCAAATACCACAGAGGGTTTTGATGTTTGGGTTGTAGTTGTAGGCTTCTTGGGAATAGAGTCTTCCTTTTCCTCATCACTGAAGTCCAATTTTCTCTTGATTCTTTGCTTATACCTTGGTTTCTTTGTCTGTTGAGGTTCATCTTGCACTTTCTGATTTTGAGGTTCAATAATCACAGATGGTTGTGCAGAGATCTCAGTTGTAGTCTTCACATCTTGAAGTTTGGCTAAGATAGCAGCTTGCTCCTTCTTTTGTTTGAGCTTCTTAGCATCTAAGGCAGCTTGCTTCTTTTCTTGCCTTATTCTCTCTTTCTCTTCCCTTTTGACTTCTACAAACTAAGGGTGTCCAGCCACCACACATATCTCTTTACCATTTCTGTAGATCTTTGCAATTCTCTTTTTAAGTGATGAATCTGCTGGATCCTAGTAAAATGCAATTGACCTAGCCAACAGCTTCTGCTCATCTAGCCTAGGTGTCTCATACACAGTATCCATAGGATTTTTGTCTGAGAACTTGGAGTAGTTTCTTTTAGGCTTCATGATGAAATTTGCTTTTGGAGATTTGATGCAGGAAGTTTGAC
The DNA here is from genome assembly GCF_009905375.1 of Apium graveolens. Taxonomy (NCBI): domain Eukaryota; kingdom Viridiplantae; phylum Streptophyta; class Magnoliopsida; order Apiales; family Apiaceae; genus Apium; species Apium graveolens. The sequence goes on from NC_133647.1 coordinate 126,851,008, forward strand.
CCTTTTCCAGATAGTTCATACTTATGTCATTCACAGAGATTTTCATGACTTGAGAGTGATGACTGAAGACTTTATCTGGTTTCTGAATTGGCCCAAACTTTTTTTGTATATTTGCATCTATCTTTCTCTATCTTTCTTCTAGTTCATTCTCTATAGTTGTAACATCAAGCATCTTAGGATTTGACTTTGACTTAAGCTTTTCAGCTGCTATTTGGATTAGATCAATGCTATCCAACACTGGTGGCTTTGGGAAAGCAATTGTTGGCATAATCACTTTGCTGACTTGTATGTTTAGCTGTAGCTCCCCCTTACTTGAGCCTTTCTCTCCCTCCCCCTTACTTGAGATTTTCTCCCCTTTTTGTTATCACCAAGTAGAGTGGAGGATGAAGATTGTGCAGCCACTAGTTGTTATAGCAGTTGAGTTTGCTGAGCTTGATGTAGGTGTATAGCTGTTAAAGAAGCTTCCATTGCAGTCATTCTGGTATCTAAGGAATCTATCTTTGTGGCAAGATCAGAATTCTTCCAGAATTGTCTCTTAATATCAAGCATTGTAGCTTGTGGAAGTTTAGATTCCAACCTTTCAGAAATATCCTTTTTCATTTAATCAATTTCACCTTTGATAGAAGTGACATCCTAAGTGTGTTGAAAACCTTGGATTTGTTGTAATTGAAGAGAAGCAAGGTGTGCTCGTAGGAGCTTCTTGGTGCTGGAATTTGTTGTGGATTGAAGAGCAGAGTGTGTATGACTTATCAGTTGAATGAGGGTGGTCTTGAAATAGTGTTCATCACATTGCTTTGAAATTACCCAAGATGGCATACCAGATCTGGAACTAGGGCCTACTTCTCCCCTATGTCCAGTGACCCCTCTTCACTTGCATCACCAAAGAAATCAGCAAATTCCCCAGTCCCATAGTCAACATCATCATCAGCTCTAGGTGGCATAGTTGTGATTGCATCCTTAGCTCTTTGCATTGACTGGGTGGTGTGCACCAAGTTCAGTATTCTTTATGCATGTTCATTGCCCTGTCCAGCCAAAATTTGATATGTTGGAACAGGATGAGTAAATGCCTCAGCATCCAAAGAGATGGAACTTATAACAACTTGATTATGCTGAGATAGTCTCTCAATGTCTGCATCATTGGCATTCATTGACTCACTAGCATTGATATCCACCCTTATTACTCTTGTACCTGTATTTCTCTCAATTTCTCTCTCTTTTTTGCATCAAGGGCTCCCCTTGGATCCCCAACCTCACACCCTCACCTTCACCATCTAAGGTGGGACTCCTCTCACTCACTTTTTCCAGTCCTGAAGAAATGGACTGCATTTGTTCACTCTTTTTCTCTCCTTTTTCCTGGGAGCAACCTAGGCTCTCACTCAAATCACTCCCTTCCCTCAGTCCTAAGGATGATTGCACTACTACTAAGTCTTCTACACTTGTAAGAATCGAAGAAATTTGAAGTTGTGCAGAGACACTCAACGAATGATGAATATCCATCGAGTTAGTAGTATGGCTATCCGACGGAAGACTGCTGTTAGGCTTATCCGTCGGAATACAATCACTACTCGACGGATGATGAATATCAATCGGGATAGTATAAATGAAAGAGTTTGGAATGGAGACTAATGTAGACTCTGTGCAGATTGATGAAAGTTTTGGCACATATGTCTCAACAGTCTCAGAATGGAATGGTAAATGATCCAACAAATCATGTAAAAGATGATGCTCACTTACTTGGATTTTTGGCTTCTCCAAGAGAGTTAAAGATGGAGAATTTGGAAGTGATGTATTCATCATGTCAACATCTAATGAGTGTGTGGGAGAATTTGGTGTATCAGGTGCTTCAATTATGAGAGATTTTGGCTGTGACTCCACATTTATTGGAGCCACATCAACCTGACTTTGAGAAGGTGCAGTGACTGGGTCTTTAGCACCAGTTTGCACTAAGTGTGTGCCCTGTGCATCCCCACGGGTTTTTGGTTTCTTCTTTCTAATATAGGTTTGGGGTGAGCTTGTGTCCCTTACCCTCTTGGCCTGTGCTCTTGGCTGAGAGCTTTGTTCAATAGTCACATCCTTTTGGGAGGATGCAACTAGTAATGAACTTAAATCCTTTTTAAGCACTACAGTTTGTTGAGAAACTGCTGTGTGGCTAGGCTGGGAAACACTCACCTCTCCAACCTTATTCTTAGGGCTTCTTTGATTAATTTCACCCTGTCCCTCACCTTTCTTACCATCCAAACTCCCCTCTTTAGGTTTAGTAGATTTTACAACTGATTTCTTTTAAAAGAAATCAGAGGGGGCTTTCTTAGCTTTGGATTTTTGAATTTTTGTTTTGGCAGCTTGGGTAGGCATTTGTTTGGTCATTGACACAGATGCCATAGCTACACTAGAAGGCAAAGAAATGTGTGAGGTCGGAAGAGTGGAGACAGAAGAAATTACCTCACTTACCTGAGGTCTCTCCATTACTGGAAAATAGAATAAGGGCACCTCCTTGTGATGATTTGCTCTATTTAAATCTGCAATAATCCTTCTTTCTTGAACCCAACAATTCAGCTTGTTGGTTGGGTTCTCAATCACAATATTCTCAATAAGATGGTTAGCAAGCATCATAAAGAATCTAGCACAATAGACACTTTTACCTCTCTTATTAAGTTCTCCTAACTTAAAACCTAACTCAAACAAAACCAAGTCACTGAAATTAAAGTACTTATCAGTAACTAGCATGTAAAGCATGTTAATCATGGATATATTGATAGAATCAAAATTGCTAATCTTACCATAAAACACTTTAGTTGCCACATAACACAGATAACTTCATTTTTTCCTAAGACCCAACCTTCTAATTTCACTTAACTTGGAGGTAGTGAGTGCATAGCCCATAGAGTTAAGCATGTTAACAATGTCAGTGTCTGTGTGTGAAGAAGGTACAATATTATCAGGAATCCTAAAGCATGCTTTGACAATATCACTATTTATGCAAAACTGCTTACCTTTTAGAGTGAAAGTGATGGTCTTATCTTTTGAGTTGTACACTGTAGTTGTCCACATCTCCTCTACAACCTCATAGTAAATGATGGGTGATTCCAGTATGGCATATTTGAGTTTGCAGTTCTTCACAAAATCCATCATTTTGTGATAAACACCAGACTGTTGAATCTCCTTGTTTACTAAAGCTGAGAAGTTGTTTTTCTCATAGATGTAACCGGTTTGAGACATGATTTTCACTATAGGTGCCATTTCTAAAGATTTGAAAGTTTACAGAGAGAGAATTTGCTTTTGAGAAGAAAGAGGTTAGAGCAATTGAATCTTGAGAATGATAAGATAAAAGATTGAAAATGAATTTAGCTTTTATACAATCTCAGAAATAAACTGACAAAAATAATAAAGCAAAATAAAGTGACCAATAAAAAATGCCCAAAATAGCCGTCTAAAAATAAATAAACTGTAAAACTTCTGTCACTTATCCGTCGTGTCATGCTTACAAGCTGTAAGTATACTCGATGGATAATGTTAAGAGTTTTAACGGCTAAGATTGAGACAATTCGACGGATGAGGATAAATCAGTTATCCGTCGAGTTAAAAAATATTCCTGAAAAATGATTGATTTTTATAGACAAATTGTATTCCGATGGATGATCAAACTCAATGGATAATGAGCATCCGTCGGGATGTAAATTTTGACTTAGCCAAAATTTCATCAAAATAGAAAGATCAATTAAATTTCTGGCTGCATTGCAACTTGCAAAATATCTGAAATGATTCAAAAATAATTGAGCATACCTAACTCACTTACCAACCTTGAAAAGGTGTATTCATCAAGTGGTTTGCTGCAAGCTGCTTTTCACTTAAAACAAAATGCAGTTCCACGGTACCATTCATCACATGTTCCCTTATGAAGTGGTACTTGATGTCTGTGTGCTTTGTTCTTGAATGTTGTACTGTATTTTCAGTGATGGCAATTGCACTTGTGTTATCACAGAAAATAGGAATCCTATCCACTTGTAGACCATAGTCCAACAACTGGTTTTTCATCCACAAAATATGTGCACAACAACTACCAACAGCAATATATTCAGCTTCAGCTGTAGAAGTAGAAATTGAATTTTGCTTTATACTGAACCAGGACACAAGCTTGTTCCCTAGAAATTGACAGGTTCTTGTTGTAATTTTTTGTCTATTTTACAACCTGCATAATCTGCATCTGAATAACCAGTTAGATCAAAACCAGAACCTCTAGGGTACCAAATGCCAAGTTTTGGTGTTCCCTTGAGAAATCTGAAAATTCTCTTAATAGCTACTAAATGAGATTCTCTAGAATCAGCCTGAAATCTAGCACAAAGACAAGTAGCAAACATTATATCTGGCCTACTAGCTGTTAAGTACAGAAGTCGGCCAACCATGCCCCTATATCTTGAAATATCCACAGACTATTTAGTAGTGTTTAATTCAAGCTTAGTTGCAGTGGCCATTGGAGTTTTTGCAGATGTGCAATCCATTAGTTCAAACTTTTTTAAAAGATCATGAATGTATTTATTTTGACTAATGAATATTCCATCACTAACTTGCTTAACTTGCAAACCAAGAAAGTAAGTTAGTTCTCCCATCATGCTCATTTCATACTTACTTTGCATCAATTTGGCAAACTTTTTGCAAAGTTTTTCATCTGTGGAGCCAAATATAATGTCATCTACATAAATTTGAACAAGTATACTAGAGCCATTAACATTTCTAAAGAATAAAGTTTTATCAACAGTACCTCTTGTGAAGTGATTTTCCAAAAGAAACAATAATAAAGTGTCATACCAGGCTCTAGGTGCTTGCTTCCGTCCATAAAGTGCTTTCAAAAGATAGTAGACATGATTTAGGAAATTTGGATCTTCAAAACCAGAGGCTGCCTAACATAGACTTCCTCCTCCAAATCTCCATTCAGAAAAGCACTTTTGACATCCATTTGATAGACCTTGAAATTGGCATGAGCTGCATAGGCCAAGAAAATTCAGATGGCTTCAAGTCTTTTAATAGGAGCAAAAGTTTCATCAAAATCTATTCCTTCTTGTTGACAATAGCCCTTAGCAATGAATCTAGCTTTGTTCCTTACTACTATGCCATTATTAGGGCGAAAACACGCACTAATAACACACGCAAGTATACGCGTTCGCAAGTAATTTAGAATACTTTCTAGTTCGTTCCCACAGAGACTCAGACTAATTATGTTCAATTAAACTCACTCACCAATGTATGATTACTTCTCAATGTTAAGACAATGACACTTAAAGTTGATTAACTAATTCTTAACTATAATTAACTACTATAACTAACCACTTAATTAACACTCGAATTAACAATATTAAAACACTCATGAGATCACAACTTCATTACTACTTCCTTCAATAGCAATTGTTATTACCCTTAGCATGTAACAGTGATGATATTAATCGAATAACACGAAACTGATAAAAGCCAACTTTCATTGTACTAATACCATTCTACCAAACATCCACAATTAAGATAGAAGTTGAATAGGCATCAATTATGTTGAGTCCCTATATGTCTACAGAAATTGACAACATAACGATTTAAGAACAAGTTATTCCTTTTGATTACACAGGGCGAATAAAACGGTTAGAGTTACCCACTAATCATGCAACATCGTACATGAACCTATGCTAGCATGGCCAGTTCTAAATCTCAAGATCCACCGTCGCTTCACAAGAGATTAACACCCTAACTTATATGCTCGCGACGCACATAAGACGAATACGCACAACCAATACTAGATATCATATAATCATCACACACTAAGGTATTAAACAACTAACTAAAGAATTCCATAGTAAATCCGTTACGACCCCATGATCATGATTAGCCCATGTTAGCACTCATCGTCATCATAGGTTCATATGAAAACATGATAAATAAACACAAGAGAATAATAACTAAAACTAATTATATTAAACCAGAGTACGTCACAAGAGTAAATAGGTTCAAAGTAAAGAAAACTAGCATCCAACGTTACAATGAAATAAAAAATCACAAGAAAATATGCTTCCTCTTCATTGCGGTGTGCTAAAACGGTCTTCTTCCTTATCTCCTTCGCTCCTTGATTAATATAACGATCCAACACTGTGAAACGTCTCTGAAATTTACTTATATAGGAGTCCCATAAAACCCAGATAGCTCAGAAGTTGGAAGCCAAACAGAAATAGGAGTCTAAAATATTTATTCTGAAATTACGACCCTGCGCGGCCGCTCAGCATAGTTGAGCGGGCGCTCAGCTTCCTGCGCGGCCGCTCAGCATAGCTGAGCAGGCGCTCAGACCCTTTCTGGAAAAATGATATGTTTGCTCCGTTTCTTCACTACAACCTGCTCTTATCTTCCCTCTTGCAATGCTAGACACATGCCAAGGCTATTATAGATGAATTCTCTCCCAAAATGCAACTAATACCCTGAAATGCATAAACACTAGAAAAACGCATCAAATACACAAAATACTTGATTTCAAGACACCAATTTAAGCTATTATAAGACGTTCTAAGTGGTATAAAATGCCACTTATCAGCCATTTTCATCCATCTTGTTTCCGAATACCCATTTGGTGTTAACTGGATTCTTTCCTTTAGTCTGGGGTACCAGCTTTCATACTTTATATCTTTCAAATTGGTTTAGCTCCTCCTGCATAGCTAAAATCCAATCATGATCCAACAAAGTTTCTTCTACCTTCTTTGGTTCTTCTTTAGATAGAAAGCTACTATATAGACATTCTTTTTAAGTTGCTCTCCTTGTTTGAACTTTAGAAGACACATCACCAATGATGTGCTCAAAGGGTTGATCTTTTGTCCATCTTCTTTGTTGAGGTAGATTAGCTCTAGATGAAGAGGCTTCATTGTTGTCTTGATGAGTAACTGAGTTTTAATTATTAGAAATTCCCCCTGAGTTTGTGAATCTTTGACTTGAGAAAGGGGAATTTTCTGTTAGTAATCTATCTTGACTTTCAGCTTCTCTTAATGACCCAACGGATGGTGCATTTGTGTCCCGACGGAAGAAGCTGGTTGTCTCCCGACGGATAAGGCAGATTATCTCCCGACGGATGAAGCATTTTGCAACTCGATAGATGTTGAATTATATGCTTCATTAGTTGTAGATTTTTCTGCATTATCCTTATTTACTGTTTCTTGATCACTTTCATCATTACCGTCATCACTAACCATCTCCACATTATCAGACTTGAGGCTTTCATGAGAATCTTCATCTTGTAGTCCTTCACTATTTTTATCATCAAACACAACATGTATTGATTCCATAACAATGTTGGTTCTCAGATTGTAGACTCTATATGCTTTTCCCACAGCATAGCCAACAAAAATTCCTTCTTCTGCTTTAGCATCAAACTTCCCATGTTGATCAGTTTGATTTCTCAAGATATAACATTTGCATCCAAAGACATGAAGAAAATTTAGAGTTGGTTTCTTGTTCTTGAACAATTGGTAGGGTGTCATACACTTTGCTTTATTAATCAAGAAAATGTTCTGAGTGTAGCAGGCAATATTCACAGCTCCAGCCCATAAATATGTTGGTAACTTTGATTCTTTAAGCATTGTCCTTGCAGCTTCAATAAGAGATCAATTCTTTCTTTCCACTACTCCATTTTATTGTGGAGTTCTTGCTTCAAAAAACTCATGCATTATCCCATTCTCTTCACAAAATGATCTTATCACAGAATTCTTGAACTCAGTTCCATTGTCACTCCTGATTCTTCTTACTTTGAAATCAGGATGATTGTTAACTTGCCTTATGTGATTGATAATGATTTCACTAGCCTCATCTTTAGACTTTAGGAAATATGTCCAAGAGAACTTTGAGAAATCATCTACAATTACTAGGCAAAATCTTTTCCTTGAGATGGACAACACATTGACTGGTTCAAACAAATCCATGTGTAGCAATTGCAAAGGTTCTTCAATTGTTGAATCAAGCTTCTTTCTAAATGATATTTTAATTTGCGTTCCCTTTTGGCAGGCATCACACGGTCCATCCTTAGAAAACTCCACTTGAGGAATACCTCTTACCAGTTCTTTCTTGACAAGCTCATTCATGGTCTTGAAGTTTAGATGGGACAGTTTCTTGTGCCATAACCAACTTTCATCTTGACTTGCTTTACTAAGAAGACAAGTAACAGATTCTGCATTTGATGAGTTGAAGTCAGCTAGATACACATTTCCTCTTCTCACACCAGCGAGAGAACCACTTTGTTGCTTCTTTTGTTTGTCACAACACATGCTTCTGAGTTGAAGGTTACTGAATTGCCCTTATCACAAAGCTGGCTGATACTCAACAAATTATGCTTGAGACCATCCACTAGGGAAACCTCCTCAATGATGACATTGTCTTTTGAAATCAAGCCATATCCCACAGTATAACCCTTGTTGTCATCTCCAAAGGTAATACTTGGGCCAGCTCTCTCCTTGAACTCTGTGAGCAGGGTAGAATCTCCAGTCATGTGCCTTGAACAACCACTATCCAGGAACCAAAGATTCTTTTTGTTTCCCTGCACACATCAAAACCAAATCAAGTTGATTTTGGTACCTAAGTTTCCTTGGGTCCTGCCTTGTTAGCTTTCTTCTTTGGCTTCTTAGGTTTGATCTCATTTGACTTGGGAATTTCTGATTCATCCTTAGTCATATGAGTTGGACCTTTGAAACCAGTCATTAATACATAGTTATCATGCACAGTTTGATTAACAGGGAAAGGCATGTTATTTGCAAGCATGTTATTCCAATAAGGTATGCTAAATAGAATTTGAGGCATACTAAATGTAGCATAATAAGGATTATATGCAAATGGTATATTAGCAAATTGTGCATTCATATTCTGAGCAGACATAACATTCATAGGAACAGAAGGCATGGCAGTCATGTTGGGAAAAGAAGAGGGTGGTACATACATAGGATTAGACATGGCAATTTTGCAATTAGCAGACAAGTGATTAACACTACCACACTTAACACAGATTTTTCTTAGAGCATATTTATTAGGTGTGTAGTTATTATGTTTGTTGATCCCTACTTTCCCATTTCTATTGTTTTTCCTTTTAGCTTCTGTTTTAATCTCAATCTTCTCCAATCTGTCATTCAATTGCTTGATAGACATATGACCAACATTAACTTTCTTCTCCTTCTTCACTTGACTTGATTCTCCTGGAACAAAGTTTTTGGAAACTGATCCATATTTCTCATTCAGCTTGGCAAGTTTGGCTTTGCTCACAGGTTTGCTTACAGCCGACGAATGAGGATTTGTGTCACTCGACGGATAATCCTTTTGATTATCCGACCGACGGATGACTCTCATCATCCTTCGAGTCCACATCTGTTAGCAATCCTTCAACCAAATTGGATTCCAGCTTCTCCTTACTCTTTTTCCAGGCTGCATCACAAAAGGACTCAATACCTTGAACTCTAGTGATTTGAGCATGAACATCTCTAGATGATTTCCATGCCTTAATCACCTCTTGTTCTCGTTCAAGTTGCTTCTTCAAAATCTCTTCCTTCTTCAAGGACTCAGTCAATTCATTCTTAGCAATCTAACATTCTATTCTCAATTTCTCAAATTCAATAAACTAAGACTCTAGCACATTATTCCTTTCACTTAAAAACAAATTGTTTTATTTGATTTTAGCATTTTCTTTGGTGAGAGATTTAAGTGTAACATGCAAATGATATAATTCTGTGGACATGTCATTTATGGCATCATTGCACTCAGCTTTAGATAAATATGCTAGGTTAGTGGTGATTACCTGATTACTTCAAGAACTTGCTTCTGTTTCATCAGACTTGGCCATTAGGGCTAGATTGACATAGCTGACATCCTCATCTTCATCCAAACCATCAGCTGCCCAATCATTTTCCTGTGTAATGAAAGCCCTTTCCTTTTGCTTGAGCAACTCAAAATAGTTCTATTTATAATCAACAGGATAAAACTTCTTTTTACTGGAATCTGACTTTCTACACTCACTGGCAAAGTGCCCTGCCAAGCAACATTTGAAACATTTGAATTTAGATTTATCCACCATGTTTCTATTTGGCTTGGCTGCTCCAAAGTTCTTTTTGAACTTGAGTTTGGCAAATCTTCTGGAAGGAAAATCTAAATGCTCATCAATATCATCCATGTCGTCTTGGCTCAAATTGTCTTCATTTTCAGCTATCAGCCCTTTACCCTTATTCTCACAGGCCTTTGAAGTAGACTCAACAACTTCTACATTCATCTCTTTCTCTTTCTCTAACTCAGCAACCAGTGCTATAGACCCTCCTTTCTTCCTTCCTTTCTCCATCCTCTCATCTTGCTCTATTTTAAGCTCATAAATTTTCAGGATGCCATACAGTCTTTCCAAAGTAAACTCCTTGTAATCTTGAGAGTTTCTCAATGAGACTGTCATTGGTTTCCACTACTTTGGAAGAGATATAAGGAACTTGAGGTTAGAGTATTTGTCTGATAGACTCTTCCATGCAACTTCAGAGCATTTAATAGTTTTTGAAATCTATTAAAAATGTCAGTGAGAGACTCACTATCTTCACAATGAAAGTGCTCATATTGCTGAATTAGCAGCTGCATCTTGTTTTCCCTTACTTGTTCAGTACCATCACAGATAATCTGAATTGTGTCCCAAACCTCCTTGGCTGTTTGTAGTTAATGATGTTATCAAACATATCACCATCAACTCCATTGAACAATATATTCATGGCCTTCTTGTCTTTCCTGACTTGCTCAATATCAGGATCTGACCATTCATGCCTAGGCTTGGGAACAGATGGTTTATTGCCTGTTGCAGCTCTCATTGGTACATGAGAACCTTTCTCTATATAATCCACATAGGCCTCATCTTGACAGAGGAGATGTAGGTGCATCTTCACCTTCCAGTGATGATAGTTGTCTTTGTCCAGAAATGGAATCTTAACTCCAACATCCTTCTTGTTCATCTTGTTGTTTGTTGTGATCTTTAAACTCTTTGTACTTCAAGAGCTTGCTCTGATACTAATTGAACAATACAACAATAATTACAGAAGGGGGGTTCAATGTAATTCTGGCTTCTTTTTGAGATTTTTAAAACTGTTCTAACTCAATAATATATAAGTGTTTGATTTTCAAAGTGCAGAATGGAAGAATTATATAAATCAAAACACAAGTAATAAAAACACGTCTTTAAAACTTTCTGGTGGATTTGAATGTATCCACCAGATATATATATTTATATATATATATATATATATATATATATATATCGAGAGAACCCTGTGAAGCTTGAATAGCTCACAACTGCTTTTTACAAGTGAACAAACAAACTAAAGAGAAATTCTTAACCGTTACATCTTTTTCTATTTCTCTTCTAAAATGTGTTTGCTTAGTTATTTGTTCTACTAGCTTCACTTGGTTTATATATCACCAAGTTTACATGGTAATAAGACAAGATTATGAAACAAAACTTATCAAATCTAACTCCATGCTGCTTCACTACTCTATTCCAGCATCTTTGAAAATCTTCATAACTTGCATGGAAATGGTAATGCTTCTTTGTTCTCATTTTCCTGCTAAACAGGCTGCCACATTCCTTTTGCAAACACCCAACGCATGTGACTATGTTGTCACTGTCAACAAATATTTGAATTAATCATCCGTCGGGTACTTTCTTGACATCCGTCGGGTAGCTTTGTTGCTCATCCGTCGGGTAGCTTTGTTGATCATCCGTCGGGTAGCTATTTGACACTTGACTCCATTTCGCTTATACAGAATTACAAGACATCTTATATTTATAATTAATAAACCTATTCTGCATATCTACTAGTAGTCAACATGACTCATACGCTACTACAGAATCTACACAAAGTTGTTTACGGAAATGTGCTGCTATACTTATTCTTACATAAGCTGCTCACTCGATGGATATCAATTAGTCATCTGTCGGGACTATATTGGGTCATCCGTCGAGACTATAATTGATCATCCGTCGGGTGCTACAAAATTCAATAAGTTAAATCTACTAAGGTGTTTTGTTTAGCTTATCATTAAGTACACAACATATTCCTAGCATGGCACTAGGTTTTGAAATCCCCCGACGAACTTAATAACTCCAGTAACAAAGGCCACAAAACAAGACTAGTCTATTCTACTTGTGCCCATTATCTAAAATATTTTTTTGTTTATAAAACCAATGGGTATTGAACTAGTTTATTCATCATTTTTTTCATTTTCTTTTTTCTTGCATTTTGCATTTTTCTAATTTTTTCTTTTCACAAAAAATTGGTTCGACATTGTTTCAACATGTGGGTTCTCCCTCAAATAACGAATAACATTCCTAAATAATCTCTCAAAAAAAAGGTCTTATGCAAAAGTGTCGTCTTGGAATCTAGAGTGATAATCAATCAACACAAGTTTCAAAATGACACCTTACTCAACTACGTTTAAATAATCTAAAAGGCAATATATATAAGTTTTTAAAAATATGTTAACATCAACTACTATTAAAGTTCAAGAGAGAGTAAGACAACTTAGCTAAAAATGTCTCTATTTTTGAATTTTTTGATTTTTTTCAATTTTTTTGGATTTTCTGTTTTTTAAGAATTACACTAAAACCCTCCCTCATACCTAAATCATCCATTATCCTCAATATATGCCAAAGAGAGAAATAAAAAAGGAAAATAATGAGAATATACCTGATAAGGGTTGAAGAAAGTTAAAACTACCTACTAAAGGAGACTTTCTTGATATGGGTCAATGAGGTGGATGACCTCTTCCTCGGAATCGGCTGAAAACTCTAAAAATGGTTTGAGACGTTGTCTATTAACTTTGAATATTTCACCATTTCTAAGATTTTCAATTTCAATTGCACCATGAGGAAAAACTACTTTAATAATGTAATGCCCCTCCCATCTAAATCTCAATTTTCTGGGAAATAAATGAAGCCTAGAATTGTACAAAAGAACCTTTTTCAAAATTGATTTATCATGAAAAAATTTGGTTATTTCTTTATAGATTTTAGCATTTTCATAAGCATCATTTCTCTTTTCCTCTAACTCGGACAATTGCAACTTCCTATGACTACCGGCAGCGGGTAAATCAAAATTCAACTCCTATTGGCCCACAAGTCTCGATATTCAAGTTCAACTGGCAAATGACAAGCTTTACCAAACACAAGTCGATAAGGAGACATACCCAAGATAGTCTTAAACGCCGTCCTATAGGCCCATAAAACATCTATCAACTTAGTTGACCAAATCTTCCTATTTGAGTTGACAGTATTTTCTAAAATCTATTTGATTTTCCTATTTGAGACTTCAATTTGACCACTAGTTTGAGGATGATAGGGGTGGCCAATTTATGAGTGATTCGAGTACTTTTTTAAGAGAGACTCAAATTGATGGTTTTTGAAATGTTTGCCTTGATCACTAATGATAGCTCTAGGCATACCAAATCGAGAAAAAATATTCTCTTTTAAGAATTTAAGAATGACCTTGTTGTCATTATACTTAGTTGGAATGGCCTCGACCCACTTAGACACATAATCGACCACTAAGAGAATGTAGAGGTTGTCAAATGAGCAAAGAAACGGGCCCATAAAATCTATCCCCAAAACATCGAAAATTTCGATAATTAGGATCAAATTCATTGGCATCATATTATGTCTTGTGATCTTTCCTAAATGTTGGCACCTACTACAAGCGGCACAGAATTCCGCGGAATCCTTAAACAAACTAGGCCAATAGAAACCACTTTGGAGTATCTTGGCAGCCATCTTTTTGGCACTAAAATGACCTCCACAAGCTTGATCATGACGAAAGGAAAGGACACTTCTAAACTCATGATTTTGGACACACCTTCTAATGATTTGGTCCGGGCAATACTTGAAGAGATAAGGGTCATCCCAAAAGAAGTATTTGACTTGTGAAAAGAATTTGGATTTATCTTGCTTGGACCAATGAGTCGGAATGTTGACGGTGATAAGGTAATTAACAATTTTGGCAAACCAAGAGAGGGTAGAGATGGAAAGAAGGTTTTCATCCGGAAAAGATTCATTCAAAGGCAAGTAAACGGTTGACTCTACTACCAATCGAGAAAGATGATCGACAACCACATTTTCAGACCCCTTCTTATCCCTAATTTCTAGGTCAAATTCTTGGAGCAATAAGATTCATCTAATCAAACAAGCTTTTTAGTCCTTTTTTGAGAAAAGATATCGAAGAGCGACATGATCAGGGTAAACAATGATTTTTGAACTAATAAGATAAGACCTAAACTTCTCGAGGGAAAATGCTATGGCTAGAAGCTTTTTTTTGGTGGTTGAGTAATTAAGTTGAGCATCATTTAAGGTCTTGCTAGCGTAGTATATGACATGAGGTATCTTTTGATTCGTTGCCCTAAAACTGCCCCAACTGCATAGTCGGAGGCATCACACATTAACTCAAAAGGCTCATTCCAATCGGGAGATTTAATAATCGGGGATGAAGTCAATTCCTTCTTAAGGTGTTCAAAAGATTGTAAAAAATCACTATTGATTCGAATTTGACATCTTTGGAAAGAAGATTGGTCAAGGGTCTTGCCTTTTAACTAAAATCTTAGATGAAACGCATATAAAAACCCGCATGTCCTAAAAATGAGCGAATTGCTTTGACCAATTTTGGTGGAGGGAGACTAGCAATGAGATCAATTTTAGATTTATCAACTTCAATTCCCTTTTCCGAGATTTTATAACCAAGGACAATTCCTTCTCTAACCATGAAATGACATTTTTCCCAATTAAGCACGAGGTTCATTTTTACACCTTTTTAAAACTAAGTCAAGATGGTTTAGACCTTGATGAAAAGAAGAACCGAAGATGGAAAAGTCATCTATGAAAATTTCTAGGAATTCACCTACCATATCGGAAAATATGCTCATCATGCATCATTGGAATGTAGCAAGGGTCGTAGTCAAACCAAAATCTAGATGACGATAAACGAACGTTCCGAAAGGAAATGTGAACGTGGTCTTTTCTTGATCTTCGGGAGCAATGGGGATTTGAAAATAGATAGAAAAACCATCTAGGAAACAATAATAGGAATGACTCGCTAACCTTTCTAACATTTGATCGATGAATGGTAAAGGAAAGTGATCTTTTCTAGTGGCAGAATTGAGTTTCCTATAATCTATGCACACTCTCCAACCAGATTGAACACATGTGGGGATTTTCTCGTCATTCTCGTTGGTCACTACAGTAATACTCGATTTCTTAGGCACTACTTGAATCGGATTCACCCACGAGCTATCGGATATGGGAAATATGATCCCATTATCTAGGCATTTAAGAATTTACTTCCTAACAACTTCCATCAAAGTTGGATTCAACCTCCTTTGTGGCTCCCTAACCGGTTTAGCATCATCAACTAGGTGAATTCTATGTTGGACAATTGCTGGATTAATTCCTTTAATATCAGAGTTACTCCAACCTATGGCTTCATTATTCTCTCTAAGCACACTTAAAATTTCCTCTTCTTGAGATGGGGTCAAATTAGAAGCAATTATGACAGAAAAAGACTCATTAGGACCAAGAAACATGTATTTAAGAGTGTTAGGAAGAGGTTTGAGTTCTAATTCTGATGGACTTGGCTCAACTGGTTCACTAGCTTGCTAAAGGGACACAGGAAGTGATTCAAGCTCTTGGTTAATTGGAGGAATGGTGGACTCTAAAATTTTATTGACCTCATTAGTGTAATCGGTATCAACCCAATTTTGACTAAAATGATTTAAGCAAAAGTCAAGAGCATCATTGACAATCATGGTTTCATGATCAATTATTTTATCAATTAAATTAATTTTCATGTGTTGGTCAAAATAGTCATTGGGTTGGTTCCCGACATGAAGAATATTGAGATTAATGGTCATATTTCCAAATGTTAGTTTCATTAAACCGTTCCTAAAATTAATCAAGGCATTTGATGTGGCTATAAAAGGTCTTCCTAGAATTATTGGAATTTTATTTTTAGGATTTTTGATCGGTTCAGTTTCTAGGATCACAAAATCAATGGGAAAAATAATATCATCAACCTTAATCAACACGTCTTTAATTATTCCCTTAGGAATTTTGATAGAATGGTCGGCTAATTGAAGTGTGACATTGGTCTTTTGAATTTCACCTATACCTAATTCTTGGTAGACAGAATATGAAAGAAGATTCACACTAGCACCTAAGTCAAGTAAAACTTTGTTAACAAAAGTGTTGCCTATGACACAAGAAATAGTTAGGACAACCGGGGTCCTTATATTTCACGGGAATTTCATTCAAGAGAATCAAACTAACTTGAGAAGTCAAAAAGGCTTTCTTAGGAACATGAGTGGTTCTTTTATGAGTACAAAACTCTTTAAGAAATTTAGCATATGAAGGAATTTGCTGAATGGCATCTAAAAGAGGAAGGTTGACCTTGACTTTCTTGAAAACTTCTAAGATGTTGTCTACTTAAGCTGATTATTTGTTCGAGATAAATCGTTGAGGATACAGAGCTTTCGGTATAAAGACACTTTCGTTAGACACATCGGGACTAGGTTTCGAAGGCGGTGCAATCGAATGAGGTGTTTTTCTAGACTCGAAATCCTCGGATTGTTTCGAATGATCTAGACTCAGACTAAAAGGTGAAGGATTATGTTCCGAACTCGAATTCTCTTTTTCATTAGCATCAACACCAAATCGTTTACTTGATTTCCCGACCGTAGAGAGATGATGGAGTTCACATCATAAGGTCTTTGATTAAGCGGAAATTTAGGATTCACCTCGGGTTGACTTGGAAACTTGTTCTTCTCGCGCTCGCAAATCGTGTTAGCTAATTGACTCATTTGAACCTCTAACTTAGATATGGCTTGGGCTTTGGAGTTCAATAATTTCCTATCTTGGGTCATGGTTTGCCTGAAGGCTTGTTGAGATTGAGTCAAATTAGTTTGAGATTTTAGCAAAGCCTCAATACTCTTTTCTAAGGAATTAAGTCTCTTATCTGAATCATTAAACTCGGGAGGATTCAAGGGTGCTTGAATTGGGGTTGGATAAGGATTTTGACTAGAAGTGGGGTAAGAGTTTGGATTAGGCTTTTGAAAATTGAATTGAGGAGATTGATAGTTTTTCCTTGGGCCCATGAGAAATTTGGGTGGTTCTTCTACCCGGGATTGTATGTGGGTGAAAAAGGGTCATTCCTAGGTCAAGGTTGAAACATGGCATTCACTTGCTCAAACTCTTAAAAGTTTTAAGTTCCATGACTATGAGGGTTATGGTTCGCACACATAGACGCTTGAGAAGGGGCATTAGTGGTTTTTAAAGCTTCTTATCATCTAGTGAGAGTAGCTAACTTTGCTTCAGTTGCTATCGAATTACCAACTAAATGCAAGCCTTTGTTAGCTAATATACCGAGTGTTTCATTGTGCTTACTAGGCTCCCTGTTTGGCTCCCTAGTAGACTCCCACAACATGGTCTTCTCTGCTAATTCCTCGAAAAACTCCCAACCTTGATCCTTGGCTTTTCCCATGAATTTTCCTTGACACATAGACTCTAACAACGTGGTTGTAGAACTATCTAAGGCTTCGTAAACAATCTTACAAAGTCTCCATTTTTCTATTCCGTAGTGGGGACATTGGGATAAAAGATTTTTAAATCAATCAAAATTTTCCAAAAAGACACGGTTTCCTTTTGATGAAATTGATTAATCTCATTTGTAAGTCTCGTAGTCTAATGGTTTGTAAAATATTTTTTTTAGAAAAATGACTACGAATCCCTCCCATGTTGAAAGAGAATTAACCGGCAGGCTATATAACTATTTTTTAGCATTATCTTTAAGAGCGAAATTTATTAGTCTAAGCCTAATGGAATCCTTGGTTAATTTTTGGAGTTTTTGTAAGGCACAAACCTCCTCGAATTCATGAATAAAAAGAAACGGATCCTCACCTTCACTCTCGGTAAATTTAGGTAACATGCTAATATGATGACCTTTAATTTCAAAATTATTACCATTAACCGGTGGAAGAGTAATATAAGAAGGTTGGCCGAACGGGCGAGGTAACAACGATCCTTAAGAGAAAATGCCATGTTTACTACGTGTTCAAGAATTTCTACGGGTTCGGATTCTAATGAGGAAGTGTGCTCAATTGGTCTCACTAACCTAGAGAAATTATCTCTAATCCACATAGTACGCATAAACAGGATATTAATCAAGTAGCAAATAAGTGCAAGAATTTAAAACATACAAAAGAAAGGGTGAAAAATCGAAACAAAAATTCTAAATCTACGGTTCCCTAAAAATTCTAGACTTGCTCCTAACAAAAAGATATTACTAAAAGTCACAAAACTAAAAATATTCTATCTGATTGGCCATGTAGGTGCCAGCATTGCCAAGAGGCTAAACATCAGCGTAGTCACCAATCCAAATGGCCAGGTAAGCTTTCGCTAGCCTAGACACCAAAGAATAAATACTTAGAGATTTGATCATTTCAGATTTTCTTCCTAGTTGAGCGTGAAGTGCTAGGGGATAATGTCTACTTAATTTTATTAAAAATGCTATGGTATGCAAAATGATGGATTTAATGGTTATGGGCTAAGAAAAGTGTGATGAATTCCCTTCCATTATCTTGTGATGTCCTTTTGCCCTTAAACTTTATTTAAATGATGCAACACACAATGAGATATAAAAGCGATGAACAATTATGGATGCTTACACTACGTGTCCTAACTAAAGAAAAGAAGAAATTTAACGTACTTTGGGTCCTCCAGCAATCACCACAATTTATATGGTAGGAAAAATTAAAAACAAGAAAATAAAATATAAGATGATGTGCTCCTAAGTGATTAAATGTATGATTCAACAATTATGTATTTAACTTAACTAATTTTTTATTTTATTTTTTAAATTTTCAATTTCTTTGTGATTTTTTAACTAGTGAAAAATATGAAAAGAGAGAGAGATACAGTTTACCCAAACAAGTTTCCGAAAATTCCTTCGAGCCTTGGTAATTGTCAGAGTTTCAACAAGCTTTCCAAATCTTCAATTTTCTAAAAAAATCAAAAAAAAAGAGCAAGTAAAAATAATTCAAAAAATTAAAAATTAAGGTGCGAAAAAAATTATAGTCCCGGGTAGCGGCGCCTAAAACTTGATTTTCCAAATATAAATATTTTAATTGCAAGCGCACAATTTCCGTTTTAATATTTTGAGATTCGTTCCACAAGAACTATAAGTTTTTCGCAAATCCTTAATATTTAATTTAGGAAAATTAGACAATTAATTTTTGAGATGATTTATACTAGCAATTATACTCGAAGGGAAAAAAATAAAAAGTAAAAAACAAAATTAACTTACGGGACACAATACTAATTAAATAATAGAACCCTAGAATAAAAAAAACACGGAATTAAAAGAAGTGTGCTTTGTATTAAGAGATTAAACTCTCGATTATTTAAAAACATAAACAAAACTCAGAAGCATTAAAAACAAGCAATTAGATATATAATATCAAGATTAAACAAAAAAAGTAGTGGGCCGGATCTAAGTTAAACTAGGGTAAATCAAAAGAAGTGGTCTGGAGAGGAAATGGAAATGGATATTTATCTATTATATATATAATACTGCAACATCAAGTTTTTGGGGAAACATGTTATTCGTAATTACTATTTTACCCCTGTATGTTATTAAATATTAAAAATTATTGTTTTGGAAGAGAATCGAACCCAAGTCAACTATTTGTAAATTTAGCATATCAACCACTTGAGCTAGAGACACATTTATGAAACTCTTGATAACATTAAGTGTTGAGGTAGAGGGTATTTATTTACACTGTATCTTACCCTATATTTAATTTGATATTTATTTTGATATATCTATAAAATATAACGATTTAAGGCTTGACTAATTAACTCATTCAAGTTTTTGGGAAACATTTTATTCGTAATTACTATTTTACCCCTGTATTTTATTAAATGTTAAAAATTATTGTTTTGGATGGGAATCGAACCCAAGTTAACTATTTGTAAATTTAGCATATCAACCACTTGAGCTAGAGACACATTTTTGAAACTCTTGATAACATTAAGTCTTGAGGTAGAGGTTATTTATTTACACTGTGTCTTACTCTATATTTATTTTGATATATCTATAAAATATAACGATTTGAGGCTTGATTAATTAACTCATTTCTATATACTAGTTTTATACTAGGGCAAAACAACAAGAGTATATATATTTTAATTATACAACTTTTTATTTATAATTATATATAGAGTTCATAGATAACTTTAATAAAAAAATTCGTTTTAAACCCAAATTTCTTGTGTAACATAGCTAACTTATTCTAATTAACGAACCAAAGCATGATCTTCTAATCATAGTAATTTTAAAAATATATTTTTCTCTGTAACCATCGAATCATGTTAGCCTCTTTATACTAATTTTATAAAAAGAATAATGTAGAATATTCATAAGCATAAAATATACAGTATCGATAGACGAACATTCGATAAATAAATAAACTCATCAAATAAATTAATAATCTCGGTACATAAAAAAATTACATTCCCGAATGTATTCATTCATCGAGATTTTATTGTACATGTTTCTGATTGTTCTAGGGATGAGCAAACCCGGACCAAAAACTGAAACCGAAACAAAGACCGAACAAAATTGAACCAAACCGCACCATGAAAAACCGAACCAATTAATAACCAAACCGAATAAAAATCGATCCGATAATATGGTTGCGGTTTGGTTTTAATATTTTTTAAACCAAATACAAACCGACTGAACCAAATCCTTCACAAATTTTCAACACATCTATAATTCACAAGTCAATTGATTACCCTCCATTTTCATTACTTTGGTAATTTGGTTGATTACGTTTTTACCATTAAAATTGACATATAATTTATATATGTCTTACAAAACAATCAAATAATTATGTTTATCCCAATAGGAGCAAAATGGCAAGGGGATAGGCTGGTACACAAATAACTCAGTACTTTTTTTAGTCATCTATAGAAGGAGGTCATAAAAAAATAGATTTGAGACGAAAATATTTAAAGAAGAAGATTTTTCTCTTTACCAAAATATATGTATATCCATTTACGATCTTATAATAAGAGTAGAGGATCATTCCCTATGAATCGATAATTAGTTAAAAATTATGAACATAAAATCATATTTATGAATAAATAATTTAGAATCAATCTATACCCCCGTAAGCACATAATATGTGATGTCGATTATACCCATGAATTGCAATGGGGAAGTAATTAACACCGCTGATATTTGAACATGGTAAGAAGATAAAAAAAACTCTTAAAACAACGCACATAACGACCATCGCCCGTTTCACGATAATTTTAAAATTTTCATTACTGTTAAAAACTAAAAACATCTCGGTATGAATTGTTTAGCTACCATCATTAATAATAATCATGCTCTACTTCAATAATTTGGATCAAATTTTATTGCGTAGTTAATTCAAATCATTTATTTTAAAGAGTAAAATGTTTGATAAAAAAAATTAAAATAATGTTTTCCTTTATACTACAATCACTTTGAATATTACATGTTCTTACATATTTTTTAAATATACTCATATTTTTCAGCTATAAATATTTGTAAAATATATATTTAATAAATATTAAAATATTTAAAAATTAATAGATAAGAATTGTCCGTGCCTTGCACTGGTTTAAGAGCTAGTTAATACTAATATTCTAAACTAACAACTAGCGGGTCTAGTCAAATTATTATTGAAATGGATATCAAATATGCTAATTAAAGCAACTAAAATATTAAGCACTTAATGAAGGAACACAAAACAATTATATGAAGTTAATGGCTATTAACTACTATTAACACCATAATTATGGCCTAAGGAACACAAGAAACATTTTGAAACATGGGCTTGGGCCTGGAGAAAGAGAATGTAATAAACACCAAGGCCTAGACTTGATTTTTGGACCCAAGGTTGAAGATACTAAACTAAAATGAGTTAGCAAATTAAATTAACGATTTAAAATAAATAATAATGAAGCAAAAAAAAAGTAGCTACTAATGACTATTATTAATTTGACTAATAAATAGCTAGTTAATCTAAAAAAAGTGATCAAAGTAAGAGACAACTTTTTGAAATTAACTTACCGGAAAAGAAAATATGGATAAATAATGTTTAAACATAGAACTAGTAATAAGAGCATTATGTAAATGAAATGATAACTAACAATAAGACAAAGACAAAAGTGCGGGCAAGATAAAGATTCAGTGAGCATGAATTAAACTAATAAATTAAATCAAGACATTATGTTCAAGTTGCTTGACTTAATAATAAGGTCTGGAAGGAAAAACGAGATCCACACACAAATTGAGCTTGTGTTGGACAAGTTTTTGCCGGAGAAAGTTGATCTCGCCGGAAAATTTAATTTTACTGGAAAATCAAATTAGAAAGATTACTAAAAATAGATTTAGAAGTTAAATTAATAATTTCAGTACAACCTAAAAGTAAATCAAGAATATTAGGGCTCCTTTCATTTCCCCAAGTATAAAACTTGTGAGATTTAGAAAGATATCATAACCTAATATAAAAATAACAAGACATAAAAGTAGAAGAGAATATGTAATAAAAAGACTTGAATAATATTAATTGAATAGAGTGTTTACAATAATTGAAAGCTTGAGAATTGGAAACTAGATCTAAACCATATAAAGAGAGGCTCCTACTAAAATTACGGTAAACTAACATAAAACTAAGGTGTTGAATACAAGGGGGAAGTGGGGGTATTTATAGCTAAAAAATAGAGGTTAGGGTAGAGTTGTGTGAATTTTGGCCATCCAAGTGAGTGGTGTGTTGTGATAATCTTGACCCTTGACTTTCTTTTGGCTTTTTCTCCAAAAGTTGCTTGGTGACATTATATTTCTTCCATTTTTGCCCTTTTCTCCTATTTTTTCACATTTTTCATTTTTCCAAATATATACAAAATGATGAGAATGCAAGAAATTAATTTATTTAAAATATGAAAGCAAGCAATAAATAGGTATAAAATTATGCAAAAATATGTGATTATCAGTAAACACCCTTGTCGAGGTATGACGCTCCTCTAACGAAGAAAGACCTTTCTAACGTTAATTCTAGAAGTATGTCTGATCTTGAAAAACTTTAGAGTAATTATACACCATACACTCACAAGCTAAGGATGCGTCTGATACTTGAGGTGAACCGTGGATATACCTGCATTCGTAATCAAAGGAAACAACTGGTAGCGGAATGTTATTCTTATCTAAAGGATGCATTATCCATGAAGTCTTGAGATTACGGATGAGACTTGGGCCTTTGCAGCTAAACTACATAGTTATACTTTTACAAAGTTAGAAGAGGACCTCACCAATTGGAAGTTCCGTAAAAAAGACGAGGAATCAACGTAATGCAAGGGAAGTTCCATAAAAAAGATGAGGAATCAACGTAATGCAAGGGAAGTACCATAAGAAAGATGAAGAATCAACACAAATAATGGAAGTTTTTTTAAAAAATATGAGGAATAAACACAAGAGCTTGAAGGTGAAGAGATGGAAGAAAAGCTCGATCTCAGTTTGTGCATACCGTTTGGTTTACGCAGCGCTGAAGCTATTAATGAGAAATAGGGAGTCCTCATGTAAGGTGCGGATTAGGCCCCCGTTCTTGCTTACGTATATTATAGTTGATTTAAGTAGGGCTTAGCTTGAATGGTAGACTAGTAGCAATACAATTCCTCCTAACCTAAGGGGGTAGTACATATGCTAGAGCACATTAAGCTATTAAGCTAAAGTGTGTTGCGCATCATTGATAAAATTTTGAAGTTTTTTATTTCAAGACATGAAGATCAATTCTTGTCGTTATATTTATTTCAAGACGTAAAGTGCAAATAAAAAGATGCATGAAAGTCGAAGACAATTTTTGAAAATGCAAAGAATAAAAACATCATTCAAGTAAACCAGAAGAAAAAAAGCCTCCAGAAGGAACCATATACTCCTTAGGGCGCGCCCGAAGAAGGATTACCCCCGAGGGGAAAATTTTTAGAGTCACATCATTCTAGTTACAAGTTCCTTGGTTGTTTATCTTTTGCAAGATGAAAATATTCTAAGGTAAAAGTTAAACGACAAAAACAAGGTACGCAATATAGAGTCTAGATGCAAATTGCGATAAGTAAATAGGCTCGTACAAGTTGCAAGGATTTTACAGAGGCCCACACCTCAAATAAAAGTTGTAGTATCATTCATGTCACAAGGAAACATATATGAAGAACGTAATATATAGAAGGTCTAGCAGCCATATACTCCTTAGGGCGTGCCCGAATAAGGATCCCCCCCGAGGGGAAATTTTTTGGAGTTACTTCATTCTAATTACAAGTTCCTTGGTTGTTTAACTTTTGCAAGATGAAAATATTCTAAGGAAAAAATAAAACAAAAATAACAAAGTACACAATATGGAATCTAGATGTAAAGTGCGATAAGTAACTAGGCTCGTATAAGTTGCAAGGATTTTACAGAGGCCCCCACTTCAAATAAAAGTCGTAGTATTATTGAAGCCACAAAGAAACACATATGAAGAACGTAAGACGTCGAAGGTCTAGCAGCCATATACTCCTTTGGACGCGCCCGAAAAAGGATTCCCCCCGAGGGGAAATTTTTGGATTCACTTCATTCTAGTTAGAAGTTCCTTGGTTGTTTAACTTTTGCAAGATGAAAGGAAAAAGTGAAATAACAACAAGGTACGCGATATGGAGTCTAGATGCAAAGTGCGATAAGTAAATAGGCTCGTACAAGTTGCAAGGATTTTATAGAGGCCTGCACCTCAAATAAAAGTCATAGTAGGTCTAGAAAGGACACCCCTGCTCGGGGGGTTGAGAGAAGATAATTCAGGAGAGGAGAACCCACGGTGGAAGGAAAATCATCCGCAGGAATAGAAATGTCCTTACTCACAATAACACCAGATGCTTCAGCTACGACTCCTACCATGCATTCTAATGTAACAAGCATGCCTAAGGTCTGAATATACCAATGACCAAGTCCTTAGGCGATCCACCTAGTAGCGATAAACTTGGCATTGTCCACCTTGAGGTCATTGACGTATGAGAATGTTTCTACATCAAAGTAACTGAAGTCATAATCAGAATCGTTCACAAAGAATCCCCTTGGTGATTTAAGCTTGAAGCTTACACTTCCTCACCATGCCTGAATCAACCACGACGTCCAAGCCAAGATCAAACCTCTTTATGAGGAGAAAGATCAAGTAGTACATGAAATATCAAACATGAAATAAAGCACATAATATAGATATGCATGTGTATCAACACAAATGAAGAAAACATGGGATTAGAGCATTTATATAGCACGACGATGCAAGTGAAGAAGGCATGGGGCACAACAAGCATTTATATATGAAAAGACAAGTAAAGGTGAAATAACAAGGAATGAGAGAACAAAAATTAAAGGCTTTTATTCCTCAGAGGTTCACCCCTTAGGGAGCTCCCCAAAGGTGTGCACTCCTCAGGGCACGCCTAACACCTACAGAATGAGGAAGATCCTTTGAGGAAGCTACAACATCCATTTTATTGATGAAAACTTTTTTCTTACAATTTAAACCTGCATTGGGGTGGAGAACTCCAATCTTCCTGAGGTTATCCTTCGTAAAAGGAATTTCGAGACTATAGTCTTCAAGGGAAGAAGTATAACATCCGCTCTCTCCGAGGCCGCACTACTTAACTTCTTCACCCTTTTATCATCTATCTTGAAAAAAGAGACGATGTTACCAAAAGAAATAAATATTGATACAACGCCAAATGTAAGACAAGTTAGGGAGACATATGAACATCCAAGTTAAACTCACATATTGTGATGCGGATGAAGACTGAAGAAATAAGCAATCTCCCTCGTAGTTAGAACATCGGGCTTATGGAAATCATACAACACGAATAAAGATAACGCTAACTTTCAACTATCGAGAGACAACGGAGAGCGACACATCGAACCAATCCAAAATGCACCCAAATAAAGGATGAAGATATGCGCTAAAGCCAAGCTCGGCCAATTTTAAGGAGATATCCTAAACTCAATCTTCGACAGAAGGAAGAACTTCGGCTCATCTCTAAGCATTCGTTGAGAGCACTCATGTGAAGGGAACATGCTACCCCTACCGGAAGCAATACTATGTCTCTTCCTCTTGGCTCCCACTCTCAAGTCTGAAACATCATCATCGGACTAATCTTCTAGTCAAAATGGATTACTATGAAGGTATAATCTACTTGTAGCTTCATCCAAATGTCTCCTGACAACCTAGAAGAACGTCGAAATTGGATGCTCCCAAGCCAGGAAATATAGTGATCTCCCCTCGATGACACCACTCTAAAAAAATTTGAAAATATAAAGTATCCAATATGATAGAGAAGATGACGAAACGAGTGGGAAAGTGAGAAGTCCCTACCGAAGATTGAACTCTGCAAAGCGAGTGAAAAAATGAAAAAGAATAGTGGTTCAGCTGAGATGAAAAAGGAACCAAGAAGTAAGGACATGCCATAAAAATAACATATTTTTGAAGATAAGACATATTGCCGCGACAGCACCGGGCGACGCAACAGCCCCGGGCACGGCCAGCATCACCGGGCGCTGGCCATGCGGATATGTAATCCTTAAAATGGAAATAGACAAAATAGCTTTAAAAAATGTCACGGGTCCTTTGTTCCAGGAGTAACAAAAATAGTATAGATTTTCTTGTATTCTCTCAAGAAGTTGAAGATAAGTTCTGCGATATCAAGAACTTATACATGTTGCACAACCAATTTAATTTTCAGTAAAAGATCAAGTAAGTTTTCATAATTGCCTTTATGTATCTTTTAAAGTTAATAGATTATCACTATAAATTACTTAGCCTGTTGAGTTTTCGTGTAACGCCCTCCAAACCCGGGGTATAAGTCTGGGGGTTACGAGCTAATCGCCAAACCTGTACAAGCTTAGTAATAAATAATAAAGAAATGAAACTAAACCCCTTTAATACTAACCAGGACCTTTTTAGGTTGAAGCATGAAAACAAGAACCACTTACTACTTTTATTAAAAACTAATATTTAAAATCTCACAAACTCTTTTTATTACAAACCATTGTCTAATTTATTTTAAACTAAGTTCATCTTTTATTCAAACACACACTATCTATCAACACTCCACCTGCTCGGGCAACTCAAAACTTTCTTCCTGGATTGGGATCAACACCTTGGGTATGAGAGGATCCCGAGGCTTGACCCGCTTCTTTACCACTCGTGTCTTGATGTGTTTCATATTCCTTCTTAACTAAAAATAATAAGGTGAATAACAACAAAAGAGGTGAGCCAAGAATTTGGTCAACAAGTCCACAAAATATAAACAGTGTTAAAGCAATATAAGTGAATCCGTAACCCAGGTATATCGGCAAAGATATATCCTCACAAGAATAGAAAGAAGGCCATTACTGGCGAATACAAACGAACTAAACTGGACTCAAGTTCGCAGCTATACCCTGCTGATCAGCCAGGATACAGTGCAGATCTATATTTCACTATATAGATCCCGTCGGGCACCCAGGCACTACGGCCCATCTCAAGGATCCGGTTATGTCCCGGTCCTTAGGATTAAGTAAACTTAATCCCCAAAGTAGTATTATCCAGTCCCTGGAATAGCAACCGGAACAATCGGTATACCTTGATATATTCTAATCACCGGAATATATCAATAATTATGAGTAACAATTGGAATATGAATAATGAACTCAAATTAAAAGAATAAATCAAGAATCAAAATGAAATATGAACAGGAGAATTAAAAGAGTGCAAATGTAATAAGAATCTGAAGAGAATATCACTATTCTGAAAAATAGAATAGGGGAGAAACTTGCCTTCTACGCGACTTACTGCAATTAAATCATTTTCGTCTATCACCTACTCGACCTGCCTTGCTGGCTTAGCTTCTGTTAGCAAAATAGACTGGTTAAGTCATTTTGTACTTCAATTTGCATCTTGAATCGACTTCATTTCGTTCCTATTATCTACCCATGCGCTTATGACTGACTCTTATATTACATATAAGCAAGTAAGACTCGATTAACCACATAAAACACATAAGCACATAAGCAGATAATCATTTTTATAGTTAAAATAATTTTTAGAATCAAAATCAATTCGCTGATTGCTCCGCTGATCACCTTCCGCTTTATTTCCCATTTTTTCGGAATTTTTCGGATTCGTCTCGACATATATTTTGACTTATAATTAAGTAATTAATAAAGCCAACTAATTTCTAGAAGAAATTAGGTCTTCATATTATTTTTAATGAAGAGAATTCATTTCTCTGAGTAAAATGGCTTTCGTTTCACTCAATTCAGACTAACGGTTGAATTATTATCAATTAAACACTGATAATTCAGTTTATTATTCAATATAAATAATTATTGCAAATTTTTAAATCCTAAAATAATTTTTAAATAATTATTTAAGAAGAATCAAAGTCAAAAATAATTTTTTTTATAATTTTTGGAGTTAAAATGAATAAGTTATGATTTATTGAAAATTATGTGATCAATTATCGAAATAATTAATCACTTTTTAAATATTAAATAAATAAATAACTAATAAATAATTAATAAATACTTATTTAATAATTTAAAATAATTAATCCCTAATTATTAGGATTAATCACAACTTATTACAACTATTTACAACTTATCATTTTTTATTCGATTAGATCGATTATTTATAACTAAATAATCGATACGATCAACTGATACGATAACTGTCGAATAAATAAACTATTATCTGAATCAGAATTCAATTCACTAATCAATTACTCGTATTTCTACAAGGTATTCGTATTTCTCGCATAACTATCGAAACATTACGGTTATTATTATAGTTTATACTTAAATTAACTATTTGAATTTAATTATTTATTACGAATCATTATTATATTATACGAATAATTAACTATCGTCTAAATGCTAATAATAATAATAACCGAACTTATCGTTTAGTTACCCGTATAATTACGAGTTATTCGCTTTACTCTCTAATTATCGAATCTTTTCTCGTATTATTCGATCAATATAATCCTTAATTATTAATTATTACTTAACAATTAAATAATAAATAAATAGATATATAATTAGATAAATAGTTAAATAATTAATTAAATAACTAAATTCGAATTTATAAACTAATAAAATAATTTAGGAATTATTAATACTATTTTACAGAATTTAAAAACTAATTTTTAATTGATTTTCAGAATTAATAAAACTAATTTCTGTTTTATAAAAATAAAAGTAAATAAATTTAATTTCAGAAACACAAACAGGAAAACAGATTGGGGGTTTTCAGGATCAAACCCGGGTCGTTTCCCGGGTCGAAACCAGGTCGACTCGGGTCGACGAAGAACAACAAGGCTGCCCAGAAAAATCCCGACGCCGGTGGGCTAACTCCGGCGAACAATCCGGCAATTAAACAACGACCAACCGTCATGATTCCGGCTCGTTCTTCACCGTTTTTTTTGGCCCACAACAACACAGAAAGTTTCCCCCCCGTCGTCCTTCAGCCTCCTACATCGAGCTACAGCCGGAAAACTTAAGAACACCGCCGGTAACGGCGGTTTTCCGACGTCCCTAAATCGTGAACCAAATCACGCGAAACCGGTGCCAAACTACTGTAAATTCAACGATCTACACAACTATATCAACAGAATCTTCAAACAATAATCCCAACTTAAAACCCGAATTCAAAAACGGGTTGAAAATCCAAAAACACAAATCACTAATCCGGGAATAGAAAAATTAAATAAAAATATGTATAATCATCTACACAACCTGGGCAATCGATTCATATAACTTTCATCAACCAAAACACAACGATTTGCAAATACCCAATTCGGCTATAAACCCTAAAAATTGAATTGAAAATCGAAGCAACAAAACATAAAATTGATAACAGAATTAGAAAGTAGAGATCAAGAGCTTTGCAACGACTACTTACATGCTTGATTTGGAGATCAGAAACACGATGAAATCTCTTCTTGAAGTCAAGAACTCAAGAACCCTAATTCTGGAAAATTGGGAATGTTTGCTGAATTTTCTGATTTTAATTAATTAAATTAATAATAATTAGGGTATTTATAGCTGCAAAATTAATACTCCTAAATAAAATTAAGGGGCTAATTATACATTTAATAAAAATATTTGGCCCTAATTTTCATAATTTTTGGGTATTAAAATTTAATTTATAATAATTTTATATATACAATATATATGCCAAAATTTCCCAAAAATTTTGAATATTGCAAAAATACAAAGAAATGGTATAAATAAAAGTCCTATAATTTTATAAAAATAAAAATGTGATTTTTGTGGGGGTTTTTAACACCCAGTGGGGCCCGGAAAAGTCATTTTTCGTAAAACGAGAAAATTTATAAAATATCTAGATGTTCAGAATAATGCGATTGTAAAAGCCGTTTGATGAAAAATAAGGCCCATTATTTTATTTGAAATACTGGATTTAAAATCATTGTTTAGGTCGTAAAACGTTTGAAATGAAACCTATGAATGTGAAATAAAATATCTTAAAATACCTTGAAAATACAGAAATGACACGACATACACATAACACATAACAATTTGGGTTTAACAGATAATCACACATAATTGACATATTAATACACATATTTTATTATAAATATGATATAATATAACGTAAATTTCCCGGTCGTTACATTCTCTCCCCCATAATAGGATTATGTCCTCAGAATCTTCTATGAAAACAAATGAGGGTATTTCTCTAACATCTCACTTTCAAGTTCCCAGGTTGATTCTTCAACCATAGGATTTCTCCACAACACTCGCACTAAATATACAGACTTATTTCTCAACACTTTCTCTCGCCGATCTAGAATTCTTACCGGCTGTTCTACAAAAGTCAAATCAGGTTGGATATCTATCGGTTCATATTCTATTATATGCCTAAAATCAGGATTTTATCGCTTAAGCATCGATACGTGAAACACATTGTGAATATGCTGCATATCAGGCGGTAAAGTTAATTCATACGCAAGTTTTCCTACTTTCTTAAAAATTTCAACTGGTCCGACGTATCGTGGCTTCAATTTACCCTTATTGCCAAATCTGGTCAATCCTTTCCATGGTGATATTTTGAGTAATATGTTTTCTCCTTCCTGTTAGTCCATATCCTTCCTTGCTTGGTTTGCATGTTTGCGTTGCCTATTTTGCGCTGCATTGAGTCGTTTCCGAATGAGTTCAATCTTTTCTTTAGTTTATTGGATTAATTTTGGACCCAAAATCTTGCGTTCTCCAACTTCATCCCAATGTACTGGTGATCTGCATTTTCTCCCATATAGTGCTTCGTACGGTGGCATTCCAATGCTGGCGTGATAGCTGTTATTATAAGAAAATTCTACTAGAGGTAAATGCTCATCCCAACTGCCTTCAAAATCGATCGCACAAACTCGTAGCATGTCTTCAATCGTTTGGATAGTTCTTTCACTTTGCCCGTCAGTTTACGGATGATAAGCGGTACTTATGTTTAACTTTGTTCCAAGGCATTCTTGAAATTGTCTCCAAAATCTTGAGTTGAAACGAGGATCTCGATCAGACACGATAGATATTGGAACTCCATGTCGCATCATAATTTCCTTGAGATATAGGTGCACTAGCTTGTCAAGCGAAAATCTTTCGTTAATTGGTAGAAAATGTGCTGACTTCATGAGTCTGTCAATGATTACCCATATCGCATCATAATTTGCCCTAGTCCTCGGTAGTCCTACTACAAAGTCCATCGCTAGATGTTCCCATTTCCATTCTGGAATGTCTAACGGTTGTAATAATCCGCTCGGACGTTGATGTTCCGCTTTAACTCGCCGGCATGTGTAGCATTTACTCACCCATTCTGCTATTTCCTTTTTCATGTTCGGCCACCAAAAGTTTTCCTTCAGATCGCGATACATTTTTGTGCTTCCTGGATGAATGAAATACTTTAAATTGTGTGCATCTCGCATTATTTCTTCTTTTAATTCTGCCACGTTAGGGATCCAGATTTTCGATGCAAAGCGTAAAATTCCTTCATTATCTTTCTGAGTTGTGATCTCTTCTCCCGTTAAGTCGTCATCTTGACTCATCACTTCATCTTGACAACGGCGAATCTTCTCTAGTAACTCCGGTTGGAAAGTCATAGCGTAGATAACTTCTACAGATTAATTGGGAATGCGAATCTCGATTTCCAATTTGTCGAATTCCTTGGCTAATTCTTCGCATGAGGTTAACCAATTTAATTTTTCTTTCCTGCTCAACGCATCTGCTACAACATTTGCTTTCCCTGGATGATAATTGATTGTGACATCGTAATCTTTAATCAATTCCAGCCATCGACGTTGACGCATGTTCAGCTCTTTTTACATAAAGATATACTTCAGACTTTTATGATCTGTGTAGATTTCGCATTTTTCACCGTAGAGATAATGTCCCCAAAGCTTCAATGCAAATACGATCGCTGCCAATTCCAAATCATGCGTAGGATATTTCTGCTCATGGGGTTTAAGTTATCTCGAAGCATATGCGATGACGTTACCTTGCTGCATCAATACACATCCTAGCCCGCGATACGAAGCGTCGCTAAAAATAACAAAATTCCCTTGCTCGTTCGGCAATACAAGTACCGGTACGGTTACTAACCGATTCTTCAACTCTTGGAAACTTTTTTCACATTTATCATTCCATACAAACTTTTCACTTTTTCAAGTTAACTTGGTCAGCGGCGTTGCTATTTTCGCAAAATCTTTGACAAATCTTCTATAATACCCTGCCAATCCCAAGAAACTTCAAACTTCTGTCGGTGTCTTTGGTCGTTCCCAATTTAATACAGCTTCAATCTTCGCTGGATCGACTTGGATGCCTTCTCTACTGATGATATGCCCTAGAAATTGTACTTCCCTTAACCAGAATTCACAGTTTGAGAATTTTGCATACAGTTGCTCTTTCATTAGAATTTCCAAAGCTATTCTTAAGTGTTCTACATGCTCTTCTTTCGTCTTGGAATAAATCAAGATGTCATCAATGAATATAATCACAAATTTGTCCAAATATTTCTTAAATATCATGTTCATCAAATCCATAAATGCAGCTGGCGCGTTTGTCAAACCGAATGTCATTACCAAAAACTCGTAATGTCCGTATCTCGTACGAAACACAGTTTTGGGAATATCTTCAGCTTTAATCTTCCATTGATGATAGCCTGAACCATGCAGCTCCTTTTAGCTGATCGAACAAATCATCAATTCTCGGTAACGGATATTTGTTCTTAATAGTGAGCTTATTCAACTCTCGATAGTCGATGCATAATCGCATGCTGTCATCCTTCTTCTTCACAAATAACACCGGTGCACCCCATGGGGATACACTAGGTCGTATGATGCCTCGGTCTAGAAGATCTTGCAGTTGCGTTAACAATTCCTTCATCTCGACTGGAGCCATTCGTTACGGAGCTTTCGAAACTGGTTCTGTACCTGGTGCTAGATCAATCGTGAACTCGATTTCTCGATCTGACGATAACCCTGGAAGCTCGTCTGGAAAGACGTCCGGAAATTCACACACAACTGGAATGTCTTCTATTTCAGGACTTCCTTTTTCAGTATCTAATACATAAGCTATATACATTTCACAACCTTGTCGAAGCAATCGTTTAGTCTGCATCACGGTGAGAAATTTCTTCCGTTGTTTTTCACCCTCTAATATTACCGTTGCATTTTATGTAGTTCGTAATTTAACTTTCTTATTCGCGCAATCTATCTGAGCCTTATGACATGCTAACCAATCTATTCCCAATATAAAATCGAATTCTCCTAGCTTAAAAGAAATTAAGTCTACAGAAAAATAATGTCCAGCTATTTCCATATCAGACGCAGGACATACTCGATCTACTGGAACTTGGTCGTCATTCGCTAATTTTATAATTAACGTCTCGCCCAACCATTCGATTTCGCAATGTAATTTATCAAGAAATTCTTCAGAAAAAAATGAACGGGTAGCTCCAGAATCAATTAATACTTTTGAATCTACAGAATTCACCAGAAGCGTACCTGCGAAAACACTTGGACTCTGCACTGCTTCTTTCATTGTCATGTTAAAAGTCCTTGCTTTGGGTTGATTCGGCGGCGGCGGCGGTAATGCCAATACTTTCGGGATACTGGCTACCATTGCTGGTCCTTTACAATTCCGAGCGATATGCCCTTTCTTTCCACATTGGTAGCAAGTGATTTATGCGGTCTTTCCTGTTGGACATTCATTAGAATAGTGCCCTTTCTGCTTGCATTCGAAACATGTCACATCTGCTTTAATACATACGCCGGTATGCTTGCGTCCATAAGTTTTGCAATATGACACCGGAACCTTAATAATTCTCTGCTGTTTTTAGGCTTGGAAACGATTACCTGCTTTTTGTGTACCTTGTCCTATCCTTTCGAAATTTAAATTTGCCCGGACTTGAAATCCCGGCTTCCTGTTGGAACGGTCTTGGAAACTTCCATGTCCTCTGTCTCGTTGAGATCTTTCACTTTCTCCTTTGATGATCAAAGCTTTCTGGACTACAGCGGTATATGTTGTTAATTCAAAAACTGCAACCTGTCCACGTATCCATGGTCGTAATCCCTCTTAAAACCTCTGAACTCGTTTCTCTTTAGTGTCCACCTGTTCCGGAACAAACCTAGCCAATTCATTAAATTTGGCTTCATACTCTATTACAGATATACTCCCCTGCTTCAGTTCCAAAAACTTTATCTGCATCTGATTCCTTACATAGCGAGGAAAATGCTTTTCTAAAAATAACTCTTTAAACCTATCCCAAGCAATAACATCTTCACCCTCTAAAGCCTTTTTAGATTCCCACCAATAATTTGCCTCTCCCTTCAACAAGTAACTAGCAAAATCAGTCTTCTGGTCCTCACCTATCTTCACTAGTGCAAACGTTTTCTCTATTTCTTTTAACCAGGTGGTGGCTTTAATAGGATCAGTAGACCCATCAAATTCTGGAGGTTTAACTTCCTGAAACTGCTTAAAAGTAACAACAGGTAATGCTGGTGGTAATTGAGGCTCAGGACGAGGTGGCTGTTGTAACATTTATTGTTGGATTTGCTGTTGTTGATGTTGCATCTGCTGCTGCATCATTACCATCTGTTGTTGCATCAGATGGAACATTTGGTTCATGGTCTCATTAGTCTGACCTTCGGAATTGCTGTTAGAAGTCTCAGCCCTAGTCTTTCTTTTTGGTGCCATCTTCTTCTGATAATAAAACAGGTGATATTTATTTAACAATTTAATAAACAATTGACAGTAGGTAAGAAAACAATTTATCCTGTATTAATAACATGATTAAAATCAAGAAAACAGTTGCTGAATATAAAAATTGGAAATGTAAGCAGTTAAATAAAATGTTTATTCTTTTCTTCTTCTTCTTTTTTCAACGGAAATTATAATATGGAAAGCTGTAAAACAATAAAATGAAAGTAAATGCTGTAAAACTGTAAAGACTGAAATTTAAATAAAAGAAATTTGAAAAGTTCAGTTTATATATATGACACCAGCCTTAGGTATAAATGCTTGATACAAAAAGTCTCGCTCTGCTGGTAATCACTGCGGCTACAAGTCATACTACCACTACATGTCAAAATCCTAATACAGGTTAATCTACTAATACATGCATACACACTACTCACTAGGTTATACTATGCTGCCTCTATATACATCTGTACTCTGAAGTCACTGTCTCAACTGTGCCTGTCTCAGAACCCAGGCGGAATACGCCTAAGCTCTTCTCTAAGTGCCTGGACCAAAGTCTGTGCCAAGCGAAATATCCGATAGAACTCTGCAAAAGAAGGAGGTCTGTCATGGGTCAAATCATCAAGCTCCCAAGTAGCGTTCATCAACACCGACTGCAATTGCTGTCTCATATAGTAATCTGGCTATAGGGCCGCTAACGGTTCTCTGTCCATCTGATCAAACAGATGCATAATCTCTTGACACTTTGCCCGCCAATACTCCACATCATCCCTCATAACTCTATACTCATGGTATGGTACCTATACGGCTGAGCAACCTGACCTACTGATTCCTGTGAAGGAACCCTCGGAATACCTGCACCCTGCTGTGGTAATCCTAGCTGTAAATCCACATCATGCTCTCCCATCCCCTCGACTGGAATCATCCGAAACACATCCGGCTCTGGGGCATGCACTGGTATAGGAGGTAACAATGGTGGTGGTGGTAACTCCTGCTAAATACCTGGTATAAACTGGTGCTCAACTGGTAAAGGAACCATCGGCTCGAAGAACTCAAAGGGATCAAACATCTCTAGGCGGTCATGAACTATCCCCTGTACTGGTGGTGGAGGTGGTAGAGGAGGAAACATATACTCAGATACTGGAGGTATAACTGGTGCTGCTGGCCCAGTGACTGTCCTCTCGGAAGATGCAGAATAACCAGAAGATGCCATATGATAATATACCAAGAAAAGAAAAGGTCACTAGACAATCCTAAGATTTATATTTCCTTATTCTAACCTGACCTAAATCCTAACACTATTCTTCCTAATTTGACTATCCCTATCTTATGTGATCTCCCTATCTTATCTTAATCCTAATGTTCTTGTTTTCAGGGACCAAACCTACAGCTCTGATGCCAAACTGTAACGCCCTCCAAACCCGGGGTATAAGTCTGGGGGTTACGAGCTAATCACCAAACCTGTACAAGCTTATTAATAAATAATAAAGAAATGAAACTAAACCCCTTTAATACTAACCAGGACCTTTTTAGGTTGAAGTATGAAAACAAGAACCACTAACTACTTTTATTACAAACTAACATTTAAAATCTCACAAACTCTTTTTATTACAAACCATTGTCTAATTCATTTTAAACTAAGTTCATCTTTTATTCAAACACACACTATCTATCAACACTCCACCTGCTCGGGCAACTCAAAGCTTTCTTCCTGGATTGGGATCAACACCTTGGGTATGAGAGGATCCCGAGGCTTGACCCACTTCTTTACCACTCGTGTCTTGATGGGTTTCATATTCCTTCTTAACTGAAAACAATAAGGTGAATAACAACAAAAGGGGTGAGCCAAGAATTTGCTCAACAAGTCCACAAAATATAAACAGTGTTAAAGCAATATAAGTGAATCTGTAACCCATGTATATCGGCAAAGATATATCCTCACAAGAATAGAAAGAAGGCCATTACTGGCGAATACAAACGAACTAAACTGGACTCAAGTTCGCAGCTATACCCTGCTGATCAGCCAGGATACAGTACAGATCTATATTTCACTATATAGATCCCGTCGGGCACCCAAGCACTACGGCCCATCTCAAGGATCCGGTTATGTCCCGGTCCTTAGGATTAAGTAAACTTAATCCCCAAAGTAGTATTATCCAGTCCCTGGAATAGCAACCGGAACAATCGGTATGCCTTGATATATTCTAATCACCGGAATATATCAATAATTGTGAGTAACAATTGGAATATGAATAATGAACTCAAATGAAAAGAATAAATCAAGAATTGAAATGAAATATGAACAAGAGAATTAAAAGAGTGCAAATGTAATAAGAAACTGAAGAGAATATCACTATTCTGAAAAATAGAATAGGGGAGAAACTTGCCTTGTGCGCGACTTACTGCAATTAAATCATTTTCGTCTATCACCTACTCGACCTGCCTCGCTGGCTTAGCTTCTGTTAACAAAATAGACTGGTTAAGTCATTTTGTACTTCAATTTGCATCTTGAATCGACTTCATTTCGTTCCTATTATCTACCCATGCACTTATGACTGACTCTTATATTACATATAAGCAAGTAAGACTCGATTAACCACATAATACACATAAGCACATAAGCACATAATCATTTTTATAGTTAAAATAATTTTTAGAATCAAAATCAATTCGCTGATTGCTCCGCTGATCACCTTCCGCTTCATTTCCCATTTTTCCGGAATTTTTCGGATTCGTCTCGGCACATATTTTGACTTATAATCAAGTAATTAATAAATCCAACTAATTTCTAGAAGAAATTAGGTCTTCTTATTATTTTTAATGAAGAGAATTCATTTCTCTGAGTAAAATGGCTTTCGTTTCACTCAATTTGGACTAACAGTTGAATTATTATCAATTAAACACTGATAATTCAGTTTATTATTCAATATAAATAATTATTGCAAATTTTTAAATCCTAAAATAATTTTTAAATAATTATTTAAGAAGAATCAAAGTCAAAAATAATTTTTTTATAATTTTTGGAGTTAAAATTAATAAGTTATGATTTATTGAAAATTATGTGATCAATTATCGAAATAATTAATCACTTTTTAAATATTAAATAAATAACTAATAAATAATTAATAAATACTTATTTAATAATTTAAAATAATTAATCCCTAATTATTAGGATTAATCACAACTTATTACAATTATTTACAACTTATCGTTATTTATTCGATTAGATCGATTATTTATAACTAAATAATCGATACGATCAACTGATACGATAACTGTCGAATAAATAAACTATTATCCGAATCAGAATTCAATTCACTAATCAATTACTCGTATTTCTACAAGTTATTCGTATTTCACGCATAACTATCGAAACATTACGGTTATTATTATAGTTTATACGATTTAAATTAACTATCTGAATTTAATTATTTATTACGAATCATTATTATATTATACGAATAATTAACTATCGTCCGAATGCTAATAATAATAATAACTGAACTTATCATTTAGTTAACTGTATAATTACGAGTTATTCGCCTTATTCTCTAATTATTGAATCCTTTCTCGTATTATTCGATCAATATAATCCTTAATTATTAATTATTACTTAACTATTAAATAATAAATAAATAGATATATAATTAGATAAATAGTTAAATAATTAATTAAATAACTAAATTTGAATTTATAAACTAATAAAATAATTTAGGAATTATTAATACTACTTTACAAAATTTTAAAACTAATTTTTAATTGATTTTCAGAATTAATAAAACTAATTTCTTTTTTATAAAAATAAAAATAAATAAATTTATTTTCAGAAACACAAACAGGAAAACAGATTGGGGGCTTCCAGGATCAAACTCGGGTCGTTTCCCGGGTCGAAACCGGGTCGACTCGGGTCGACGAAGAACAACACGGCTGCCTAGAAAAATCCCGACGCCGGCGGGCTAACTCCGGCGAACAATCCGGCAATTAAACAACAACCAACCGTCATGATTCTGGCTCGTTCTTTACCGTTTTTTTTTCCACAGCAACACAGAACGTTCCCCCCCCCCCCCGTCATCCTTCAGCCTCCTACATCGAGCTACAACCGGAAAACATAAGAACACCGCCGGTAACGGCGGTTTTCCGACGTCCCTAAATCGTGAACCAAATCACGCGAAACCGGTGCCAAACTACTGTAAATTCAACGATCTACACAACTATATCAACAGAATCTTCAAACAATAATCCCGACTTAAAACCCGAATTTAAAAACGGGTTGAAAATCCAAAAACACAATTCACTAATCCGGGAATAGAAAAATTAAATAAAAATATGTATAATCATCTACACAACCTGGGCAATCGATTCATATAACTTTCATCAACCAAAACACAACGATTTGCAAATACCCAATTCGGCTATAAACCCTAAAAATTGAATTGAAAATCGAAGCAACAAAACACAAAATTGATAACAGAATTAGAAAGTAGAGATCAAGAGCTTTGCAACGACTACTTACATGCTTGATTTGGAGATCAGAAACACGATGAAATCTCTTCTTGAAGTCAAGAACTCAAGAACCCGAATTTTGGAAAATTGGGAATGTTTGCTGAATTTTCTGATTTTAATTAATTAAATTAATAATAATTAGGGTATTTATAGCTGCAAAATTAATACTCCTAAATAAAATTAAGGGGCTAATTATACATTTAATAAAAATATTTGGCCCTAATTTTCATAATATTTGGGTATTAAAATTTAATTTATAATTATTTTATATAAACAATATATATGCCAAAATTTCCCAAAAATTGTGAATATTGCAAAAATACAAAGAAATGGTATAAATAAAAATCCTATAATTTTATAAAAATAAAAATATGATTTTTGTGGGGTTTTTAATGCCCAGTGGGGCCCGGAAAAGTCATTTTTCGTAAAACGAGAAAATTTATAAAATATCTAGATGTTCAGAATAGTTCATTTTTCGTACTCATGTTTAGAAAAAGTTGTAATTGTCAAGAATTTCTCTGTAGTTTGTTTGTTCAACTTGTAAAGCAGCTATGAGCCAATTTGAGCTTCACAGAGCTCTCAAATCGATATATATATATATATATACTTTCAAATCCACCAGAAAGTTTTAAAGACTTCAGTTTTTATTACTTTGTGTTTGATTTACTTAATTCTTTATTCCGCACTTTGCAAATCAAACACTTAGATTTATATTGAGTTAGAACATTTTTATAAATCTTAAAAAGAAGCCAGAATTACATTCAACCCCCTTCTGTAATTTTTGTTTTATTGTTGGGGAATAACATGAACTAAATAAGTAAGCAGAGCAAGCATGAAAAATAATCACTAGAAACTGTTAATGATCTATTGGATGTAACCGAAGATACATGGGCTTAGAAAATGCTAAAGATCTATTGGATGTAACCGAAGATACATGAGCTTAATAGACCATCTTACCGATACAGAGAAACTTAAACCACCTAGACGGAAGTTAGAACATGTCTAATGAGATGTAAAGTATGAGATAAGACATTGAAGAGTGCAACCTTTTTATTTATTAATTCATTTCATAGTATTTATGTATTCATTGCAGAATATAGTAGTTTATACACTTATAATTTTGTTTAATAATTGTTATTTAAATTTAAGTCTTCTTGATTTTTTATTCTTGATCTTGGTAATTCGTCCTGCTCCCACATTCAATATTAACAAAAGCATATATCTAAGTATGTGTGGCTCCTCTTAGTTGCTTTTGATACACAAACCTTATCAAGTTTGTAACACCCCCAAATCCGGGGTCGGGGATCCGGGTTGTCACGAGTTCCATTTCCCTTAATAATACTTAATCTTAATAATCAACCAACTACTGCGTACTGTGACCCCACTATACACACACACCACAAATTATAGTCTCAGAGATGAATATCCAAAAATATCACAAGTCATTTTATTCCACAATTATAAACCATTACACCTTAAAAGGGTTTCTGAATAAATTTACATATGCTTTGCCATTATTACAATTCATAAATATAAATAAGTCTGGTACATCAAAAGTTGAAAGCCTAGCCTATTGGTAGATCCTACCTCAGCTACAACGGCATCAACGCCTACAGGAAACTGCAGAACGTTTCCTATCCGCTCACGAATTGCGAGCTTGGTCCTGTTCATCTTGTCTATCTGTTGTTGTGTGATGAAAGAAGAAAGCAAGGGTGAGCAACAAGCCCACCAAAATAATATGCATAATAATTTACAAAATATGAGCATTCTCACAGTACTCATGAAAGTCTTGGTAAAAAAGAAATGAACCAAGTTTGATCTCTTAATGCGACCAGTCACAAAATATTTAGTATATATGTATATATACTTTTCAAAATCTTTGAAATCCTCTGCCATGTATAATATACACAAAGTTCCAGTTTATAGCTGTATAAAAATATCATTGCAAGGTGATCTCATATATCTAACCTTGTCTCAAAGTTTTTCTGAAAATCTTTGTCATGCATAAGATAATCATTAACCAGATATAAGTTGAAAAGGTGAAGTTACGAGATACTCCAATATACTTATATCTTTTCCGAATACTACTTGAACTACCACCGTTCAAGGTATAATCAGTTTCAAAATTTCATCACATAGATGAGACTACAAGATAAGATTTGAATAGATTCAATCTTTGAAATATCATTCAAAAGAAATGAAGTTACGATATACTTCATTAAGTCCCGAAATATATATACACCTATATATATCTCATACTTTCCTTGGAAACCTCTGTTATGAAAAGTATAAACAGAGTTATAATATCCAATGAATTTGGAAAGAAGAAAACCTTGGCATAAACCTGATATCTTGCTGATCAGGCAAAGATACCAATAAGTAACCTTTTCTACTAGTAGATGGACGAATTCTCCACTGGTCATCACCCTGGCCGCATTAGGACCTTATACTGGACTGCCACTCAGCCACTTACGCATTTGATGGACTCCCACTGAGCCACTTACACTTTCATGGACGCCCACTGAGCCCATGTTGCTTATGCCGACTCAAATAGATGAACTTACTTCCCGAACGTTGGGCAAGTAATCAAGATGTTTTCTCAAAACAGCAACCTCGTTGCGAATATAAAATATACCACAGAGCCGGATCCCTCAGATTTTTAAGCAAGTATTTAAATCCCCTTCGAAAGGAAGATCTTCAATTTGAAAAAGAGTTTTGGGATCCGCTCTAACTTTTAAAATTATTTTGAAGACTCAAAAACATTTGAAAGAATGTTTAGAGTAATGCTGATTTAATAAAATAAATCAGTCCCAATATATTAGAAAATATCTGAATATTATTATTTAAATAATATTCCCATAAGGATAATCCTTATAAAAATAATTGAAGTAGAAGTTTTAAAACTTATACTTGAAATGAATAATAAATAACCAAACATATACTTATACGAAAGTATGATCTTTATTTAAATAATCAAAAATAAGTTTGATTATCGAAACATTATTCTTTAATAAAATAAAGAATATTATTTAATAAAATAAGCGGAGTCATAAGTCCTCGAATGAATATTCAAAATAATATTCATTAAATAAAATAAGCGGAGTCATAAGTCCTCGAATGAATATTCAAAATAATATTCATTAAATAAAATAAAGTTATCGAATAAACCTTATTCGATTAATAGTTTTGAAAACTATTTATATATATATATACATATACTATACTCGGGAACATTGACTCCCGGTTTAGAAAAAATTTCACCTTCGGGTCCCCTATACTAAGGGTATACGCAACAACTGCTTATCTCTAGCATAGGTATTATGCAGTTTATAAGCATTGAATCAACAATTAGATATCAAGATTACAAAACAGGCATGCATATAAATATCATATCACATGCTCCAATATATCGCAAGACTTGCTAATAATAATCATGCACTTATCACAAGATAATGCTTATACAAATATACATCACAACAACAGTTATACGGGTAGAAAACTTGCCTGAGTGTTCCCGGATAGACTTAAGCTTAGAGTGGGTCCGATAACATATGAAAAATAACATAAGTCGGAATTAAACACCGGTCGCTTAAGAAACTAGACTTTAACTAATTGAACCCTAACGTTCGCTTATGGTCACTTCTACGCTTAACGAATCACATAAGTCGTTCGAGTACCCTCGGCTCCACCATTTTTAATAAATTAACCATTAAGAATTTTAAGGCGATTCTTTCACGAGTACTCTACCAAATGCCTAATCCACTTTACATAATTGTTTCATACTCCAATTAGTCATTTAAGGGCCTTAACCAAGGTTTCAAAGTAAGGCGAGGGGTAATGGTTCGTTCACGAAACGCCGTTACTTAAAACGGTCGTTTATCCTAAACCGTACATCGGATTCAAGCGAACCATATATCAAAACGAAGCTCGTAACATGAACTATCTAAAAAATGGTAATGGTCAGTTCATGGCAGTGAGAGTTCGTGGTGCAAAAGTTAAGCACAAAATAGTCTAAGGAAAATTGGGCATTATGACGGCTATAACTTAGCAATTCCCAAATTTTTACCCAATCAATTCAATATCAAACCACCACCAATCAACACCATTCCACCATCATTCAACCACAATACAAGATCATTTAACTATAACTCAAGATCTCAACTTATTCATCTAAACCAAGTCAAAATGTGACCAAGAACATCAAATCCAACAAGTATCACTCCTAACTCCAAAATCAACAAAACCACTTACTAAACAAAGCTCTAAACATGAGTACACACCCATTACACTAACCCATCATCTAAACATTATGAAATCCAAACAAACAAAACTTAAGACTAAGGGTTTGAGAAGTTATACCTTCCTTGGAGAGTGGAGAATCACTTAGGAAGCCTTAAATAACCACTAACTATCTCTACTAAGCTTAGATCTTGAAGAAAATATAAGAAAACATAAAGTTAGTTTCTTGAAAACACTATTCACCAAGAACTTTGATGAATTGATTAGCTATGTTAAACATGGAATCTTGAGCTTAAACTTATGGCTCATCTAAGTTATGAATTATGGAAGCTAAAAAAACAAACCTCTTGAATTATTATT
This sequence comes from Apium graveolens, assembly GCF_009905375.1. Taxonomy (NCBI): domain Eukaryota; kingdom Viridiplantae; phylum Streptophyta; class Magnoliopsida; order Apiales; family Apiaceae; genus Apium; species Apium graveolens. The sequence goes on from NC_133647.1 coordinate 126,895,446, forward strand.
AAGTGGAGCTTGGGTTTTGGAATTTTTCTTCCTTGCTTTTCTTCAAAAAGCCGTGAGCAAGGAGATGGGGGGGAGAGAAATGAATGTGTTTTCTTGGTTGCTTCTTCTTTTGACTTATGAATTGATTTTAACATTTTTACCATGGTTAATAATGCTTGGCTAGTAATCAACCAACAAAACCTACCCACTTATCATGCTTATATCATCTTCCTTATGTCATCCATTTTCCACATGCCTTTGTCTTGTGGTTTGATGATGTCATAATACCTTGGATGCTTGTACAAGCTTGTCTCTTGGTCGCGTATCTGTTTTACGGTTCGCTTAACTTTCGTTCTCGTTATCCGTTTGAGGGATCATATCCGGGATCTTATTACTTTGGTTCCCCTACCCTTTCTCAATATTTTATATTCCTTTTATGATCCCTTATTATAATCCTTGAATTTAAATCCTTTTAACAATATTACCTTATACTCAATTCTTTCGATATCTGGTGGATTTTCGGGAAAATCAAAGTGTTCGAATTTGGATTCTGACGATCTTTACATACACTTATTTACTTTATGGAATACTAATACGATCTTAGAATTTCTATAAAAGTACTCCTGTATAGTGTGGTCTGATAATTTTCCTTAATCAGCATCATAAGCAAAAGTTACTATTCATCAGGGTTTCAAAAATTTCAAAAAATATTGGGGTTATTACAGTCTCCCCTCCTTAAAAGGATTCCGTCCCGGAATCAGATAAAAATGAATAGGGATACTTTCTTAGCATTGTACTTTCTAACTTTCAAGTCAATTTTCCCTCATTATGGTTCTACCACCAACTCTGACTTGTTTGATAACCCTTCTCCTAAGCACTTGTCCCTTTTCGATCTATAACCCTTCCTGGTTGCTCCATATAGGTTACGTCTGGTTGCATGTCTATGCGCTCATACGCCCCTATTAGTCTGGCATCCGAATTACACTTCCTTAACATTGATACGTGGAACACGTTATGAACTTGCTACATGTTCGGGGGTAGGGCTAGCTCATATGCTAACTTCCCAATACGTCTTAATATATCCAAGGGTCCAACAATTCGTGGGCTAAGCTTTCCTTTCTTTCCGAACCTCATCCATCCTTTCCAAGGGAATACCTATAACTGCACTAGGTCCCCTACTTCCTATTCTTTGTCCTTTCGTGTCAAATCAACATACTTCTTATGTCTATCTTGGGCTACTACCAGCCGTCCACTGATTAGATCTATTATATCCTTGGTCCTTTGGACCACTGCTGGTCCGAGCATCTTGCGCTCTTCAGCATCATCATAACATAAGGGAGATCGACATTGTGTTCCCTCAAGGATCTCATAAGGCGATATCTCGATACTGACATACGATCTATTATCGTAAGAAAACTCAATCCGTGTTAAGTGATCATTCCAAATTCTTTCAAGTATTGCACAGACTCTCATCATAGCTTCTAGCATTATAGCTTTTGCTTCTCAATACCCATTATTTTTCAGTTCGTAATCATTACTATCTTCAGTACAAAATACTATTCTAGATATACCTTTACTCGCTAGAGTTTTATAACCTTTAAATAATCGCTTCAACCTTAGTATCACGAACGCGTTATAATCGGAATACCACCGTACTTGGTACCACTTCATCTCTAGCTGCCTCCATCTTCGAAAGCTTGGTCCTTCGTATAGAAGTAAAAGAATTTATTGAGAGATCACTATGATCATGAACACTTGTTCTATTGCATAGTTAGTACAGAAGGTGGCCAGCCTTTAGTACTTGACAAGCAATTAAACAACATGTGGTATCCTACTAGGCTTCTATCACACAGATAGATAGTCATTCGGCAATACCTCCCCTTCTGGAAGGGTTGTTCTTCTCAGCTTATAAAAATAAAAAGAAGAGAAAAGAACAAATTGAAGAGAATTGTATATGAAAAGAATACTGCCACAAAATATCTGGCTTGGAATCTACCTCTGAACTATAGAGGTTTGTCATAGGAGAACAAAACATATGTGTATATATATCAACATCAAGTATTATAGCATCGCATTTCATGCTCCTAAATATCTACTATTCCGTTCATCGTTCTATGGTCCCATGCTCTTGCTTGAGCTTATAAACAATCACCTTTGAAACTCCCTCGACATCGAAAATCGAATCTGGGATTTCATTCTAGACATCATCGTTATTAGAATTCTATGCTTGCATCACAACCTTCCTCGTATAGTAATACGACCCTCTATTGATAAGAAGGAATAAATATTCAATAGGTAGATAATCCACTTAAATAGTCTATCAATAATAACTTATACATCACCATGACCCGATTAGTGGTACTCAATCTCAACATTCATTACAATACAACTCTCACAGTTGTCATCGTCTCATTATTCATAGACTCATTGTAGCATTACTATGGTCCACCACTGACCTACTGTAGTCATTCGTTTTCCTCGAAATCTTAATAGCTAATCATACGGAGTCCATACTTACTGTATCAAAACCTTCTAAGTAGGTAACATATCATCGTTTGTGATCCATGAAGGACACCTCCTGAACTTGATGTATATATGACATGAAGTAGATAAAATTGTAGAAGAATATCAATCAAAGCAACAATAGCAGGTTATTACCGTTAGTAATCATATGTCCTCAATAAAAGACTGGAAACTCAAGGGTTCATTTAGTCCTTTCATAACATGGCCCTGGCTTATCTCAAGATATGACCTTTTAAGATAGATAGCCCGCTTACGGCGATTGCATAAATTAAAACTTTACCAAACTACTATTACGGTTGAGTATCGCACGATCATCAGAAGGAATGTCAATCTTTCACACCATAATACTACCTTCACGGCTTTAACCATCATTACTGTATTCCTATGGCACGAGCACCTATAATTTCTCTTTTACAGTTAGAGTGTTGGCCACCTCATTGGCCTTTCCTGATAGTAATAGTTCCTTACAATCAATGTCCTTTGAACGATCTTCAACTAAATTTTCTACCTCATTTCCATTCACTACTGGTGTGATAATGCTCTTCCTTAAGCTTTGGTGAGAAAAAAATATATCACAATTTTCCCATAATTTATTTCCTCGGTCTTTGAATGTGAACATTGTCACGACTGACTCTCGATCATACTTTGGACATCTCTATCTTTGGTACTTCTCGTTGTCACCAATCTCGACCCTCATTGGGTCGATCTATATTTTCTTATGGTTCAATATGAGCCCACCTGGCATTATTGCAATTACGTCATATTTCCTTTATCAAAATTTTTATTCTTCAGAACTTCGAATATTACCTTCCTCCTTATAAAACCTCTAAGGTTATCCTTAAATCGTTCCTCCTGTATTCCCTAGATACAGGGCATATCAAAATACCATTTACTAATACTAGAACCATTGTCTATGTACTTCTGAAAACTTTCTCAACTGATCTTTGAAGGTTGTTGTTACCTTAGTCCTTCCAATTTGTACTGTTAAAACTCATATTATCCCTATTAATGGTGAAATGCCAACCCTGATACATTCCCCTAGGGTTCATCTCAAGTTATTTAGGTTATATCCTTAATTCCACCTTTAAAAAGGTACTTGCATCCTTATATGGATAAATAAAGTCATATATCCCTGATAAGGGTATCTTATTCAATCATTTCCACCTCGATAGTCTATACCAAATTTCACAATAGCATCCTTATTCAAGTTGAGGTCAATCCATATGGACTCCAAAAGATAAAAATGGTTATCCGCTTTTCTTTCCTGATTTGGTAATGATCACATGGATGTTCTGGAAGATATTGGTCGTGTTCAACGTGAACTTCTTCTTAATAAATCTTTATTTACTTTTGTTGTTTATCTCAACAGTCATCTCAATGTGGGGATATCTTTCATACCTGGCGTCTCCTTTTCTGGGTATCATGCCCCCGGTCGTACACTTCACATTCTTGAAGGTCACTTCCTTCATCCAATTTTTCTAATTTCTTACTTTCTTGTCTCCTCAGTCTATCCGCGTCTCATTGTTTATCCTTCGAACTATCTCAAGGTTTCCTCGAATCCTCCAAACTTAAAGGGGATAAAATATATGTATCTCTTATGCCTTCATCCATCAGCTTTAACTCATGGTGAATCACTCTTATCCTGATGATTATATACTTCTCTATTTCTATTGCTACGAGTCTTTAGGGTTTCCTCATATCTAACTCCCTTATCATTCCTCCAACTCTATTGCCTTTATATTCCTTTCCACTTCAGTTTCTTTTTATCTACCTCTATCTTGCAATCATTTCACGAACTCACTAATCATTGACTTCAAACATCACGTCGTTCTGGGATTCTAATCCTCAGAACAAATCTTGACAACTTTTACAATCTTAGATTCATAATTTATCATACTCGTCCGCCTTTTTTCGGCTTTAAAGCTTTTACACTATCTCCATAACCTTGGGAAGTACTTTCCCGAAACAATTGACTGAATTTTAATCAGTTTATTATAACCTCTGGCTCCGTGCCTTTCTTGGTCTTTCACCAGCGGGTGGCCTCTCTCTTAGGAAGGTAAGTGACAAAAACAGTCTTTTGCGCTTCATCAATCATTTGGAATCTCAAATGATTCCTATATTTCCTTTAGACAGGCTCTTGCCTCGACTGGGTCAACCTGTTCCTTGGAACTCTGAGAGATTAGCGACTTAAAGGTCATGAAAGAATTTCTTACCGCATTGTTTCCTCAAGGTGGTGGCTGGGAATAAAAGAATATGTTTTGTTTAGGCAGGTCCATGAATTGCCCCATAGGAGTACCGTCCTGGTTCTCCCCATCTTGCTCGACTTCTGTTTTCTCAGTATGAAATGTTTCCTCCTCCTCCCCATAATCGGGGTCATCCTACATGTTTTAAATCCTCATTTTCAACTTCATTATGTTATGGGTTCCTTCTATCTTGATGGCGACCTCCTTGACTATCACATTCAGGGTTTGCCCTAAATCTTATTCCTCGAACTATGACTTTCATCTAAGATCCCTTCCTTAAGCTCTTGAACGTTTGGAACCAAAATTCTGTAAGAACACTGTTAGGTCACACACACTGTAGAGGGGGTGAATACAAAGTAAAGTATAATCAAATCGAACTCCAATAACTCAAGTAACAGAAAACAAACTTTATTGAAACAATAAACTCTGTTACAGTATGGAACTGTTACCTCTCAGTGATGAACAAATATCACGAGAGCTGCTAGGGTTATATGAATAATCTTCTCGAATATGATAACACTTATAGTGTAAACCCTATGTCTGTGTTTATATACTACACAGTTACAAGATAATCGCTAATTGATATGGAATATAATTCTGCTTCCTAAAATATATCAATCAGATATCTTTTCTTCCAAATATTATATTCTTCATAGAATTCCTTCTTCATGCATATCTCTTCTTATGTTTATCTCGATCTTCTTTCCTTTAATCAGCTACTGTCCTTATCTGAACGTCCTTCAGCACTTAAGTTCTGATATCCATCTTCTGATGATTATCTCCTGATAATATAAGTACTGATATCCTTAAGTCCTGACCTCCAGTAAGTACTGATTTATCCTGTTTTAAGTAAGATCTGAAAACTAAACATAAATCATATTAGCCATGATATTATCAAATATATCTAACAATCTCCCCCAACTTGTAAATTAGCATAATATACAAGTTTAATAAATATTTGATGATGTCAAAAACATTAAGTACAAATGCATGAGAATTAGACTAGATAACTACAACTTACAGTCCTTAAGCTTTACCAATATTTTAACTTCTGATAACAGCTTCAGTCTGTACAAATATCAGAATTTAATCAGTTGTAGATCTTGACTTGGCTTCATCTTCTGATCTCTCTGATGTCAGGAGTTGTTCTGAGATAGTTCTTCAACAAACATCTCTCAGCATATATAAGTTCATCAATCATCCTCCTTTTAGCATCTTTAAGCTCTGCAGAATCTTTACCAATTTGAAAGATTGCAGCCCTGAGATCATTAATCTTGGCTTTTCTTATATCCTGATCCAGTCTGATCAAATATGCCTTATCAGACTCAAGATTGAATTCCACAGCCCTGTAACCCAGAAAGGTAGTTATAATCTTAGCAGTGTTAGGCTTCATTTCAACTATATCACCCTTGTGATCTCTGTACTTTGGAACATATGTGCTGTCAGACTTAACAGAATAAAGCTTTTTCTGTCTCTGAATCTGATCCTTCAAATAGTTTGCAGCACTTCCTGTCAATCTGTCATCCACTTGAAGTAAGAATAGTACATGCTCCAATTCTTCAAAATACTTCAATGGAATGGCATTTTGCCTTGTATGATAAACCCTACCATCTGTCATGAAGTACAACAAGATGTGTTCTATCAAGTAGGTATGGTAGACCATTTGTACAGATTCCAGTTGATTCAATCTCTCAGGAGTTGCTCCAATACCTGGTTCACTCAAGGAAGTTGGATCATTGGTAGTGTTCTGTATTCTTCTTTCATCAGCACTTCCCAATCCGGTTTTATCTCTTGCTTCCTTTCCAGTAACTACTCTTGCTTCAAAACCACTTGAAGCAGTCTTCAAAGGTTGAGTCTGTTTTGCTTTAGTGAATTATGGTAGGAGTTTCTTTGATCTATCTTCTGATATCAAGTTAACTTGAGCTGTGTCAGAGGTTACTTTCTTCTTTAAAATATCAGAACTAACAGTCTCTTGAATCTGAATAACTTGAGCCATGTCAGAGGTTGTTTTAAGAACTTTTCTTGAAGTCAGAGCAAGATCATCCTTTTCATCAGTGATTTCTTCATTCTCAGGAGGCACATAAACCTTGATAGGTTCACCAACCTTTTCTTTACCCTTGGATCTTGGATCTATCTGCGGTTGTGATTTAGCCAATGTTGCTTCAGTATTTGTCCTCTCTTTTATCACAATGCCTTTGAGTTTTGGAAGTGTCTTTTCACCAGAAGCTTCAGATTTAGATGTGACTTTCTCTGATTTAAGTCTGGCTTCTTCTTCCATTAAACTCTCCAAGTCCATTCCTGGATTTTCCTGAAGAAATAACTGTCTTGACATTTCTTCATCAAGATCTAAAAGTTCATCAGAACTTTTCCTTTTACCAGTAGCAGAACTTGTCATGTGCCTTGTCCTGTGACTTGGGATTTCAGCTTTTCTTGATGAGAAACCTCTACCTTAACTATGACCTCTACCCATTCCCGAGTTTCCTTGATCATCCTTTTCATCATCCTTCCCTTTCAGTGTCTTATCAGTCTTGCATTTGGACTTAATTACTTTCTCCCCCTTTTTGGCATCAGCAGGTAATAGAAGAGAGACAAGCAATTCCACTGAGGCTTGGATTTCATTAAGTTGAGATTGCTGAGAAGCTTAATTTTTCAGAATATCATCAATCTGAGCTTGTTGAGTATCTCGAGTCTTCTCAATATAATCAAAGGTAGGTTGGAAGAACTTTTTCTTATCAATCTTTTGAAATTGTTCCTGTTTGATGAATTCTTCCTGAATCTTGTGTAGCTCTGCATGAGTAGTAGAATGAAGACCTTGTAGATGTTTAGTACTCAATGCAGTGACTCTAAGCTGTGTTTTGAAATCATCAGTATTTAACATCTCATCGGCTTTTGTCAAGTGCTCAGCCAGATTCTTTGCAGATGGAACACAAGTAATTGAGTTCCATTCCTTAGTCCACTCCTATCCAGCAGGAGTTTCACTCCAAGGCACTGGTGCTTCTCTTGTAACAAACTTCTTAACAAGTTCAGATTTAAGAACAGTTTGTTGAGGGGCATGTCCTGAAGGACCTGCTTCATCAACATCTGCATTTGGAGCAGCATCACCAGTATCTCCAGCATTTGCAGCATCAAAACTTACAGAATCAGTATCTTCTGATAAAACAACTGTGTGAGTAGCAATGGAGGCTTCAGCATCCTCTAATTACTTATCCGGTTCCATGTTCTGATCAACAGCCATGTCCTGATGCTCACCTATATTCTGATCATCAGCATCTAGATGCAGAGAAGGTGTAGTCGATAATTCTGGAGTTTGAGCAGCATCAGTAACAGGTGTTGTTGATGGATTAGTTGTTGTTGGAGCTTCTAAGTAAAATACTTCAGGCACAACCAAGTTCTGGATATCAATATCAGCACTTGTGCCTGAATTAACAGGAGATACAGTCTTAGGAGACACAAAAGGTGTGTTGGCCTTTTCAGTAACAGCTTCCTTAGTTGAAGTTAATGAAGAAGTAGGGACTTTAGCAGATTCCTTTTCTTGTGAGATCAGAGATTCCTGATCTCCTTCCTTAGCTGCTTCTTCTTCATCATCTGAAACTGGCCTTTTTGCCCTCTGTTTCTTGTATCTCTTTGAAGATATGGATTCCTTAGGAGTTTCAGCAACAGTCATTCTTCTACGCCTTTTGAGAAGCTTAGATCCCCCAATTCCAGAATTCTTCTGAGAAGTCACTTTCTCAGCTTCTTTGACAACAGGTTCTGATGTAGAAACCTGTTCCTCACTGTCTGACTCATCTCTCAAAGCAATCCTCCTTCTCTTTTGAGGTGTTTGAGGAACAGTCTTTGTCCTCTTTGGCTTGGAAGATGAAGGCTTCACAATAGGTTCTGAGGATGAAGATTGAACTTTCTGTGAAGTGGTGAGATATGATTTGAGATATTGCCTGAGGGTTAGTTGAGTAGTATGGGTGGTATATTCTGATGGTTGTTGTGGGGTTTGGGAGGTGGTTGTTGGTTGAACATCAGGATAAACAGATCTATAGGATTCAGGATCAGAATTTACTAAGATCTGTTTTACAGACTGAGGAATCTGTAAAGGTCTAACCACTTGTTTCTTAGTGTCAGCATTTAACAGGTCATTAAAGTAACGTTTTGCAACTTTGAAAGGTGGAGTTAAGGTACTGGCTAGTCGAGGTTATCAGTACAAAAAGTATATATAAGTTGACAGAATCTAGCAAAGTAGACAACATTCCTATCCTCTGTCATCCTATCCCAAATAAAACCTATTACTGTAGTTGCAAAATCAAAATGAGTTTGGTTAATGATGGCATACCCGATGTGCTGACTCATTATAGGGATGGCATCAAAATTTAAACACTTGTTCCCAAAAGCTTTAGTGATGCAGTCGAAGAAGAAGCTCCATTCCCTCCTGATATGAGCCCATTTCAACTGCCCAAGCTTGGCCAAACTCTGCTCATACCCCAAACTGGCCATTAACTCCTGAAGAGCTGATTCCTCTGGAGTTGAAAAAGTACATCCTTCTGGTAGATGTAGAGCCTTGCGTATTGTACCAGGAGTGACTGCATATGGAGAATCACCCACTTCGAAAACAATACTAGGAGTACCATTTTGACCACCATTATCAAAGTTTCCAGTCCTCCAAAATGTCAGAACTTGTTGGCTTGAGAAGACTGAAGGTTGGGTCAATGCATACCCGATTTCACTGTGTGCAAGAAGATCTTGCACAAAATGCAATTCAGACGGAGCTTCAGCATTATCAAGAATTGCAGCATAGTTGTTTGGAACAAATTTAGCTCCATCAATGATTAAATCCTTAGGTGCCATGAAAATAATCAAGATTTATAAGTGCATGTTAGGTGTTTAATAGAATGTCTATATGAAAAACCAACGTTAGAAGAAGAAAGAGAGTAAAAGCAAATAGAGAGAAAAAAAATATAAAAGTGAATAAAAGATTAGAAAATCCTCTCTCTGTCTTACTTATACTTTTTAAAAAAAATGTAACTGTTGGACACCTGTCAGACATGCAGTAATAACGAATAGTTAATGGGCACGGGAAAACAGTAATCATTACTTACCCACTTGCAGTTTTTCAAGGAAAAACCGTTCCACTTACCCAGTTATTCCATTAATCAAGGTAAATCAGTTTTAATTCAGAATTGAAACTGTTCCCACTTATTCAATTTTTTTTACTGCAACACCAATATTCTGGAAAAAAAAATTCGAGTGAAAATGACCAAAATAAATCAGATGAGCAAGTACTGATAAATTAAAATCAGAACTTAATTTAAAATAAATTTATATGGTCAACAGAATATGAATATTTAGCAGGATTTATCAATGCATTACAAAATATCTCAGAGACAAGATCATGAAAAAAACAAATTTTATTAATATATCAAGAGAATACATTCATGAAATTTAAATTACATTAGAACTTTTACAAGATTACCCGAAGCTGCTAAACCTAACGTCAACATCCTTTGTCCTAGCTCGAGAAGCAGGGCAAGGCTGATGATGAAGAAAAACAGGAAGAAGAAAATAAATCATTTCTTCTTCCTACTCTCGACGAACAGAATAGCGAGTCGTATGATTCGCTCTTGCTGGCGGAGAGCTTCCAGCCTTTCCTCCTCCAATCGCTCCAGATGGCGATGGTAGTCCATGTAGAAGAACAGGAGGTGGGTGAGTACCTCCTGGGGAACTGAGTCCCATATCTCATCAGGAATGGCAGTGACGTGCCATTCCTGCTGCCAATCGGCATAGCTCAGCTCCATGTTGAATGTTTCATAGTTCAAAAACATATTGTAATTGACCATGGTATTTTTGATATAAAGATTATGAAGGTGAGTTTGTGATAAAAGATTTGATGGGAAGGCTGATGTGAAGTGGTTGTTTATATAGGCAAGAGAATGCCAGGAGACGCAAATAAATTTAATGCTGACAGGTAGAATTAATTCTACCTCGTCTCCCCAGACTTGGAAAAAGAAAAACAGTCATTGGAAAGGTAAAACATGGTTTAATACGCACAAGTAGCAAGTAAAAATTGACTGTGCATGTACGAGTATCACTATCCCTAAATATAGTAACTGTTAATCTTCCACTTCAACATATTCTGGTTTAAACTGAGACTGTTTGCAAATTTTATCCATAAATAAGTCAAGTAAAGAATCAGAATTTAATATCAGAACTTAGACTTATATCAGAACTTAACAGTCATCAAAACATAATTTCTTAACTTGATAAATGAATGCCTATCTTAGTAAGTCCTCACACAAGTTCTGATATAGGTTCTTCAGAACTTAATCATCAGAACGTGCAATCAGAACTTGTCCTCAGAATTTGTGCAATGTGACACAATAACTGTTCATCCAAAACAACATAGATCACCACAGTAATGTTCATCATTCATATGGAGTGTTTAGTGTGTGTATTAAGCTAAATATCAGACAAAGAGTAAAGTCTGATTCACTTCAGTACATCTTAGAAATAAGGCATAACTAAAACTTTACTAAAAACCTGTCATTATTCTGAAATCTACTATTGAATGAATTCATGCTTGAGTCCACCTCAACTATTTTGTGCTAATTTTGTGCATCTTTTTAAATTCCATTTTACAGTGGCTTCTCAGTGTAAGTGAGTCACGACTGCTTATCAGAATTTATGCTATTATCAGAGTATTTCTCCAGTAATCATATAGTGTGAAAAGTCACCAAAAAAATATTTTATTTGCTTTTCTGATGCATATTACTTAATACCAGCAATGCACTTGGGTCTTCCCTTCCACATTTTTACTCTAGATCTCAAAGGAGTACCTGATTTTTAATCCTTGTTTCTTTTTCTATTTCTTTTGATAAGTGAGGTTTATCTGCACTTAGTACATTCAACAGATTTACTAGCATCAGAACTTAACAGATGAGTAGCATTATTCTAGTTTGTGACTTAATAATAAGATAGACAAAGTAAATTCAACTAAGCTCAATATCAGAATTTGCTTGTGTCAATAGATTTCCACAGAAATAATTACTTCTAACATGGGATCATCAGTATATTGAAGATTACTAGGTCAGCATCTAGCACAAGTATCCTCATAGGATTGAATAATTATATTAACAGACATATCACAATCAGAGTTTGAAACTTACATCAGACAACAGTCAGTATTTTAGCAAATTTTCAATTAAGCACAGAATACACAAAGAGAGTAATTTCTGTAAATACTGATCATAAAGTCTGATGCATCAAAACAAAACTAAGCAGATTTAGAGAAAGAACCTGAAACCATTCCAAGTTCATTTACCAATCTTGTAAAGGTAGCTTCATACAGTGGTTTTGTGAAGATATCTGCTAGTTGTTGATCTGTTGGAACAAAGTGCAATTCCACTGTACCTTCATCCATATGTTCCCTGATGAAGTGGTACCTGATGCTGATGTGCTTTGTCATAGAGTGTTGAACTAGATTACCTGTCATAGCAATAGCACTTTGATTATCACAGTAAATAGGGATTTTGAAATATGTTAACCCATAATCCAGTAACTGATTCTTCATCCAAAGAATCTGTGTACAACAGCTTCCTGCACCAATGTATTCTGCTTCTGCAGTTGATGTGGAAATTGACTTTTGTTTCTTGCTAAACCAAGAAACCAATCTGCCTCCAAGAAATTGGCAGCTTCCATTTGTGCTTTTCCTGTCAATTTTGCAACCTGCAAAATCTGCATCTGAGTAACCTATTAGTTTAAAATCTGATTCTCTGGGATACCACAATCCCAGATCAGCTATTCCCTTAAGATACTTGAATATTCTTTTTACAGCTGTTAAGTGAGGTTCTCTTGGATCTGCTTGAAATCTTGCACAAAGACAGGTAACATACATGATATCAGGTCTACTAGCAGTTAGATAGAGTAGAGAGCCAATCATACCTCTGTAATCGGTAATATCTACTGATTTACCAGTATCCTTGTCCAGTTTTGTTGCAGTGGCCATGGGAGTGGATGCACTTGAACAATCTTGCATTCCAAATTTCTTCAGCAAGTTTCTGGTGTACTTAGTTTGACAAATAAAAGTGCCTTCTTCATTCTGCTTGACTTGAAGGCCCATAAAATAGCTAAGTTTCCCCATCATACTCATCCGATACCTTGACTGCATCAGTTTGGCAAACTTTTTGTAAAGTCTGTCATTTGTAGATCCAAAAATGATATCATCAACATAAATTTGTACCAGAAGTAAGTCCTTTCCATGGTTGAGGTAGAACAGTGTTTTGTCTATTGTTCCTCTGTTAAATCCACTTTCCAGAAGAAACTGAGCTAAAGTCTCATATCATGCTCTAGGAGCTTGCTTAAGTCCATAAAGTGTTCTATCTAGCCTGTAGACATAATCTGGATATTTGGAATCTACAAAGCCTGGAGGTTGTTCGACACATACTTCCTCCTCTAATTCTCCATTGAGAAAAGCACTTTTCACATCCATTTGAAAGACAGTAAACTTTTTGTGAGCAGCATAAGCCAAAAATATCCTTATGGCTTCTAACCTAGCAACTGGTGCAAATGTTTCATCATAATCAATTCCCTCATGTTGAGAATATCCTTTTGCAACAAGCCTTGCCTTATTCCTTGTAATTATGCCATCACTGTCAGTTTTGTTTCTGAATACCCACTTTGTACCAACAAAAGATCTATTCTTTGGTATTGGCACTAGGGTCCAGACTTTGTTTCTTTCAAATTATTTAACTCTTCCTGCCTTGCTTGCACCCAATCAGCATCTTGAAGAGCTTCTTCCACTTTCTTTGGCTCAGCCTGAGAGAGAAAAGAATTGTAAAGACATTCATTTGAAGTACCTGTTCTAGTTCTGACACCTGCATCAGGATTTCCAATTATCAAATCAGGTGTATGTGATTTAGTCCACTTCCTTGCAGATGGAAGGTTTTCTCTAGAACTGGATGCTCCCCCATGATCCATGTTGTCTTCATTTTCATTTTCTGATGCTCCCCCTGAAACTATGCTCTCTGAGTTGGATTCTTCAGAATTTAGATTTTCAGAACTATCAGAACTTGGCTTATCAGAACTTGACGAATCAGAACTTGGCTTATCAGAACTTGACGAATCAGAACTTGAAGAGCCAGATGTATGTTCTGATGCTTCTTGAGATGTGGTAAGATCTTGAGTATGCTCCCCCTGCATAGGTGCATCTTCCTTTGGTGTAGTCACCACAGTTTCAATAACATCAGAGTTTAATCCATCAGAGTTTACAGTATCAGGACTTAGACTGTCAGGATTTTCAGTATCAGAATTTGAGTCTTCATTTGCAAATCTCAGCTGATCATGATCAATAAAATCTTCAAGTCCAGTAATCTTCTTGTCATCAAAAGAGACATTGATAGATTCCATGACCACTCTTGTTCTCAGATTATAGACTCTGAAGGCTTTTGTGGAAAGTGGATATCCAACAAAGATTCCTTCATCAGCTTTTAGATCAAATTTGGATAGCTGTTCAGGATGAGTCTTGAGAACAAAACACTTGCATCCAAATACATGAAAATACTTCAGATTTGGCTTCTTTTTCTTCACCATTTCATATGGTGTCTTTCCTTGCTTGTTAATGAGTGTTGCATTTTGAGTAAAACAAGCAGTCTGCACAGCTTCAGCCCCGAAATAGGTTGGAAGCTTTGCTTCTTCAAGCATTGTATGTGCAGCTTCAATGAGAGTTCTATTCTTTCTTTCAACAACTCCATTTTGCTGTGGAGTTCCAGGAGCAGAGAATTCCTGCTTAATTCCATGGTTTTTGCAGAACTCTTCCATTATCAAATTCTTGAACTCAGTGCCATTATCACTCCTTATTGTCTTCACAGAATCTTTGACCAATTTATCCAGTTGTTTGACATGATCAATCAAGATAGATGCAGTTTCACTTTTTGTGTGCAAGAAATACACCTATGTGTATCTGGTGAACTCATCCACTATGACCATAACATATTTCTTCTTTGCAATAGACATGACATTTACTGGACCAAATAGATCAACATGTAGTAGGTGATAAGGCTCAAGAATTGATGATTCAGTATTGCTCTTGAATGAGGATTTTCTTTGTTTAGCCTTCTGACAAGAATCACAAAGGCCATCAGGAGCAAATACTGACTTTGGCAGTCCTCTCACAAGATCTTTCTTGACTAGTTCATTTATATTGTTGAAATTTAAATGAGAGAGTTTCTTGTGCCAATTCCAGCTTTCTTCAATTGATGCTCTACTCATCAGACAGATTGCAGAACCATCAGTACTTGTTGAAAGCTTAGCTTCATAAATGTTACCACGCCTGTATCCTTTCAGAACAACTTTTCCTTTAGATTTACTCACAACTTCACAGTGTTCTTCAAAGAAATCAACATGATAACCTATGTCACAGATTTGACTTATACTCAGCAGATTGTGTTTATGTCCTGAGACTAGAGCTACTTCTTTAATGATGACATTCCCAAGATTGATATTGCCATATCCCAATGTTTTTCCAATATTGCCATCTCCATAAGAAACACTTGGGCCAGCTTTCTCCATAAAGTCTGATAACAGGGCTTTATTTTCAGTCATATGTCCTGAACATCCACTGTCCAAACTAGGATATTTTTCCTGTTGCCCTTTGTTTCAGCAGCTTCAGAACTGCTCTCAGCACTTTCTTTATCAGCATTTTCCATCAAAGCATAGTTCTCCTCACTTTCAGAGTCTGAGGTGTCTGTCCAGCTTTTCTTCTTTGTGATAAGAGCCTTGCCTTTGTCACCCTTCACTTTCTTGCAATCAGGAGATATGTGGCCTTTCTCACCACAGTTATAGCATTTGACATTGGTATAATCTCCTCTATCAGACTTTCCTCCTCTGCCCTCAGATCTTCTGAAATTCTTCTTATCAGAACTTGTGCCTTTCCTGGAAAATTTCTTTCCCTTCCTGAACTTCCTGTATGCAATCTTTGTGATCCCTTTCACCATAAGAGCACACAGCTTCATCATCTCTTCATCAGCATCAGTCTCAGGCAAGCTTTCAGAATCTGAGTCATCATCACTTTCAGAACTTGATGACTCAGTATCAGACTTTGTGAAAAGAGCTTTACCCTTGTCTTTCCTTGAGGTAGCTGCCTTGGGGGATTCTTCTTCAGCCTTAAGAGCAACTGTCCTTGACTTTCCTCCTTTCCTCTTGCTTCTTTATTCCATCTCAAGTTCATGAGTCTTGAGCATTCCATAAATTTCATCAGGAGTTGTTTCATCAAGATTGTAGTTGTCTCTTATTGTTGTTGCCTTCAAATCCCAGTATTCAGGAAGAGCCAACAGGAATTTAAGGTTTGAATCTTCAAGATCATACTCTTTATTAACCAATGACAAATCATTCAAGAGTTTGACAAATCTATCATATAAATCAGTCAATGACTCATTAGCCTTTGTATCAAAATGTTCATACTCTTGAGTGAGTATTGTCTTCCTGTTCTTCTTAATTGTATCAGTTCCCTGACACCTTATTTCCAGAGCATCCCAAATCTCCTTTGCAGTCTTGCAGTTAATTACCCTGTTTGACATTACATTATCAATGGCACTATGCAGTAAGTGTCGTACCTTAGCATCCTTAGAAATTGATGCGATATCTTCAGCAGTATAAACACTCTTCTCCTTTGGTATAGTCTTTGTTGCTTCACCTGCAACTGCAACAGCGAGCTTGGTTGGTTTGTGAGGTCCTTCATTGATTCTATCAAGATATTCTGGATCTGTAGCTTCCAGAAACATGGTCATCCTCACCTTCCATATGGCATATTCAGATGGTCTCAGTATGAGAACTCTGATGGTCTCATACCGACTTTGAATTTGTCTTTGGAGGTTCTTCAGTTTTGGTAGGCTTAGTTGGAGTTTCTATGTCAGACATGATTGTGTTTGGATCTTAAACTGTATGTGCATTAATAGATAGGCTCTGATACCACTTGTTAGGTCACACACACTGTAGAGGGGGTGAATACAGTGTAAAGTACAATCAAATCACACTCTAATAACTCAAGTAACAGAAAACAAACTTTATTGAAACAATAAATTCTGTTACAGTATGGAACTGTTACCTCTCAGTGATGAACAAATATCACGAGAGTTGCTAGGGTTATATGAATAATCTTCTCGAATATGATAACACTTATAGTGTAAACCCTATGTCTGTGATTATATACTACACAGTTACAAGATAATCGCTAATTGATATGGAATATAATTCTGCTTCCTAAAATATATCAATCAGATATCTTTTCTTCCAAGTATTCTATTCTTCATAGAATTCCTTCTTCATGCATATCTCTTCTTATATTTATCTCGATCTTCTTTCCTTTAATCAGCTACTGTCCTTATCTGAACGTCCTTCATCACTTAAGTTCTGATATCCATCTTCTGATGATTATCTCCTGATAATATAAGTATTGATATCCTTAAGTCCTGACCTCCAGTAAGTACTGATTTATCCTGTTTTAAGTAAGATCTGAAAACTAAACATAAATCATATTATCCATGACATTATCAAATATATCTAACAAACACCTCATTATTCCCTTATCATTTTTCTCGATATGGATCTCTTCTCCAGTCATTCACTCTCAGCCTTCATTCATTACTTTTTCTTGGCACAATCTAATCTTTTTCAATAACTCGGGCTGCATTACAATCTCAAACAACTTTTCGGTACCGGCTTCGGTTGCATTCACTCCTATTTCCATTTCCTCAAAATCTCTTATCAACTCTCCCAAATACATTATCATCTTGAGTCTCTCCTTTACACTAAGGGCATTAGCCACCATTTTGGCTTTCCCTGGATGATAAAGAATCTCATAATCGTAATCCTTGATTAGCTCTAACCACCTCCTCTGGCGCATGTTGAGCTCTTCCTGCGTGAAAATGTACTAGAGCACTTATGGCTTATGTAAATCTCGCACTTCTCTCCATACAAGTAGTGCCTCATATCTTTAGGGCAAAACTATTGCCACGAGCCCAAGCTCATGGGTGGGGATATCGAATTTTATATTCCCTTAATTATCTTGACGCGTACGCGATTACCTTGTCGTGCTGTATAAGAAGCACCCTAATTCCTTATGTGAAGCGTCACTACACATCAAAAAATCTCCTTTTCCATCCGGCAACGCCATCATAGGGGCCGTCACCAATCTTTGCTTCAGTTCTTAAAAGCGGTTCTTGCATTTCTCTGTCCATTCGAACTTCTCAGTTTTACGAGTAGCCGCGTTAAAGGGGCTACTATCTTTACAAACTTGAACGAACCTACGGTAGTGACCGGCCAATCCTACCTCTGGTAGTCGCCCTAATTATGGTTATCGATTCATCTGTGGTCCTTTATTCATTCTTGTCAGGGTCCTCCACGGGATCCTCCTCAGCAACAATCCCTTCTAGGACAACATCCTCAACCGCTACATCCTCAATATGAACATAATCCGGTCCCTTGTTAGGACGCTCTATCAGATCCACAATCTAATCTCCAATAAGTAATAAAACATCATCGCACTGTTGCTCCTCAACCTCAGGGTTCGGAGTCTCGCTACCATATACGATAACGAACTACGCTTTTATCACGATATTTATAAGGGTTCCCATAAGGGTTTTAACTGTTAGTACTACGTTAGGTAGTCCGACTATGAACTTGGAAAGAGTTCTTATTATCTTAGTGAACTTATTAATTTAACGTCACATCATCTTTGAGGTTTATAATGCTTAGCTCTGATACCATTTCTGTAACACCCCCAAATCCGGGGTCGGGGATCCGGGTTGTCACGAGTTCCATTTCCCTTAATAATACTTAATCTTAATAATCAACCAACTACTGCGTACTGTGACCCCACTATACACACACACACACCACAAGTTATAGTCTCAGAGATGAGTATCCAAAAATAACACAAGTCATTTTATTCCACAATTATAAACCATTACACCTTAAAAGGGTTTCTGAATAAATTTACATATTCTTTGCCATTATTACAATTCCTAAATATAAATAAGTCTGGTACATCAAAAGTTGAAAGCCTAGCCTATTGATAGATCCTACCTCAGCTACAACGGCATCAACACCTATAGGAAACTGCGGAACGTTTCCTATCCACTCACGAATTGTGAGCTTGGTCCTATTCATCTTGTCTATCTGTTGTTGTGCGAGCTTGGTACTACTTGAACTTCCACCGTTCAAGGTATAATCAGTTTCAAAAGTTCATCACATAGATGAGACTACAAGATAAGATTTGAATAGATTCAATCTTTGAAATATCATTCAAAAGAAATGAAGTTACGAGATACTTCATTAAGTCCCGATATATATATACACCTATATATATCTCATACTTTCCTTGGAAACCTCTGTTATGAAAAGTGTAAATAGAGTTATAATATCCAATGAATTTAGAAAGAAGAAAACCTTGGCATAAACCTGATATCTTGCTGATCACGCAAAGATACCAATAAGTAACCTTTTCTACTAGTAGATGGACGAATTCTCCACTGGTCATCACCCTGGACGCATTAGGACCTTATGCTGGACTGCCACTCAGCCACTTACGCATTTGATGGACTCCCACTGAGCCACTTACACTTTCATGGACGCCCACTGAGCACATGTTGCTTATGCCGACTCAAATAGATGAACTTACTTCCCGAACGTTGGGCAAGTAATCAAGATGTTTTCTCAAAATAGCAACCTCGGTGCGAATATAAAATACACCACAGAGCCAGATCCCTCAGATTTTTAAGCAAGTATTTAAATCCCCTTCGAAAGGAAGATCTTCAATTTGAAAACGAGGTTTGGGATCCGCTCCAACTTTTAAAATTATTTTGAAGACTCGAAAACATTTTAAAGAATGTTTAGAGTAATGATGATTTAATAAAATAAATCAGTCCCAATATATTAGAAAATATTTGAATATTATTATTTAAATAATATTCCCATAAGGATAATCCTTATAAAAATAATTGAAGTAGAAGTTTTAAAACTTATACTTGAAATGAATAATAAATAACCAAACATATACTTATACGAAAGTATGATCTTTATTTAAATAATCAAAAATAAGTTTGATTATCGAAACATTATTCTTTAATAAAATAAAGAATATTATTTAATAAAATAAGCGGAGTCATAAGTCCTCGAATGAATATTCAAAATAATATTCATTAAATAAAATAAGCGGAGTCATAAGTCCTCGAATGAATATTCAAAATAATATTCATTAAATAAAATAAAGTTATCGAATAAACCTTATTCGATTAATAGTTTTGAAAACTATTTATATATATATACATATACTATACTCAGGAACATTGACTCCCGGTTTAGAAAAAATTTCACCTTTGGGTCCCCTATACTAAGGGTATACGAAACTACTGCTTATCTCTAGCATAGGTATTATGCAGTTTATAAGCATTGAATCAACAATTAGATATCAAGATTACGAAACAGGCATGCATATAAATATCATATCACATGCTCCAATATATCGCAAGACCTGCTAATAATAATCATGCACTTATCACAAGATAATGCATATACAAATATACATCACAACAAAAGTTATACGGGTAGAAAACTTGCCTGAGTGTTCCCGGATAGACTTAAGCTTAGAGTGGGTCCGATAACCTATGAAAAAAAATATAAGTCGGAATTAAACCCCGGTCGCTTAAGAAACTAGACTTTGACCAATTGAACCCTAACGTTCGCTTATGGTCACTTCTACGCTTAACGAATCACATAAGTCGTTCGAGTACCCTCGGCTCCACCATTTTTAATTAATTAACCATTAAGAATTTTAAGGCGATTCTTTTGCGAGTACTCTACCAACTGCCTAATCCATTTTACATAATTGTTTCATACTCCTATTAGTCATTTAAGGGCCTTAACCAAGGTTTCAAAGTAAGGCGAGGGGTAATAGTTCGTTCGCGAAACGCCGTTACTTAAAACGGTCGTTTCTCCTAAATCGTACATCGGATTCAAGCGAACCACATATCAAAACGAAGCTCGTAACATGAACTATCTAAAAAAAGGTAATGGTCAGTTCATGGCAGTGAGAGTTCGGGTGCAAAAGTTAAGCACAAAACAGTCTAAGGAAAATTGGGCATTATGACGGCTATAACTTAACAATTCCCAAATTTTTACCCAATCGATTCAATATCAAACCACCACCAATCAACACCATTCCACCATCATTCAACCACAATACAAGATCATTTAACTATAACTCAAGATCTCAACTTATTCATCTAAACCAAGTCAAAATGTGACCAAGAACATCAAATCCAACAAGTATCACTCCTAACTCCAAAATCAAAAAAAACACTTACTAAACAAAGCTCTAAACATGAGTACACGCCCATTACACTAACCCATCATCTAAACATTATGAAATCCAAACCAACAAAACTTAAGACTAAGGGTTTGAGAAGTTATACCTTCCTTGGAGAGTGGAAAATCACTTAGGAAGCCTTAAATAACCACTAACTATCTCTACTAAGCTTGGATCTTGAAGAAAACATAAGAAAACACAAAGTTAGTTTCTTGAAAACACTATTCACCAAGAACTTTGATGAATTGATTAGCTATGTTAAACATGGAATCTTGAGCTTAAACTTATGGCTCATCTAAGTTATGAATTATGGAAGCTAAAGAAACAAACCTCTTGAATTATGATTAAGTGGAGCTTGGGTTTTGGAAATTTTCTTCCTTGCTTTTCTTCAAAAAGCCGTGAGCAAGGAGATGGGGGGGGAGAGAAATGAATGTGTTTTCTTCTTGGTTGCTTCTTCTTTTGACTTATGAATTGATTTTAACCTTTTTACCATGGTTAATAATGCTTGGCTAGTAATCAACCAACAAAACCTACCCACTTGTCATGCTTATGTCATCTTCCTTATGTCATCCATTTTCCACATGCCTTTGTCTTGTGCTTTGATGATGTCATAATACCTTGGATGCTTGTACAAGCTTGTCTCTTGGTCGCGTATCTGTTTTACGGTTCGCTTAACTTTCGTTCTCGTTATCCGTTTGAGGGATCATATCCGGGATCTTATTACTTGGGTTCCCCTACCCTTTCTCAATATTTTATATTCCTTTTATGATCCCCTCTTATAATCCTTGAATTTAAATCCTTTTAACAATATTACCTTATACTCAATTCTTTCGGTATCTGGTGGATTTTCGGGAAAATCAAAGTGTTCGAATTTGGATTCTGACGATCTTTACATACACTTATTTACTTTATGGAATACTAATACGATCTTAGAATTTCTATAAAAGTACTCCTATATAGTGTGGTCTGATAATTTTCCTTAATCAGCATCATCAGCAAAAGTTACTATTCATCACGGTTTCAAAAATTTCAAAAAATATTGGGGTTATTACAAAGTTTAACTGTTTCAATCGATATAATTTTTCAAGCTGTGGCGTGTATAGGCTCATCCAAATACCAATATAAGCTAACATGATAAGATATTTTATGAAAAATATTAGCTAAAGTTGTGTATGTATTCATATCCTACCATACATTTCAAAAAACATAAATAACAATACTTGGGAAAGAGAATGGTGCATGTATTAATCGGTCTGGACGAAAGGGAAGAGAAAGTAATAATAGGAAGAAGATATCTTGGAGGTCAACTACTTAGACACAATGTAATTTTTAACCAGTGTGATGCATGAACATTCTCTAAATATAGAAAATATTGATTTGTTCATAATATTTTTTTTGTTTCTATGTTAGAAATGTCATCGAAAATATTTTATGTGTTTGTTGTGTTAAAATTCTGATTAATTAGTCATACAACACTTAGTGTGAACACAAGTTTGTATTTTATTTTATACATGAAAGTTCTTTAATTTATTATCTTCATGTAAATTTGTACCATTAAAATAGATTACTTAAAATATGCAAGAGTATATATAGTTATTCAATTTGGGGCATAAATGGTTACAATGCACGTACGCATGTTTAATACATATATATTTTTCAGTTGATATCTTTTCAAATATTTAATTAGTAAATGCTTACAGTGGATCAAAATATTGGTATCAGTATGATACATGGTGTTAATTATACTAAACTATAATAATCATAGTGATATATGATTTATTTCGACCTCCATTTTGGTAGTAGTCGTAGTGGTAGTGGTAGTGGTAGTCGTAGTGGTAGTGGTTAGTCGTAGTGGTAGTGGTAGTGGTAGTCGTAGTGGTAGTACTAGTAGTAGTAGTAGTAGTAGTAGTAGTAGTAGTAGTAGTAGTAGTAGTAGTAGTAGTCGTAGTAGTCGTAGTGGTATAGTCGTAGTGGTAGTAGTAGTAGTAGTCGTAGTAGTCGTAGTGGTAGTGGTAGTGGTAGTCGTAGTGGTAGTGGTAGTAGTCGTAGTAGTCGTAGTAGTCGTAGTAGTCGTAGTAGTCGTAGTAGTCGTAGTAGTAGTAGTAGTAGTAGTAGTAGTAGTAGTAGTAGTAGTGGTAGTAGTGGTAGTAGTGGTAGTAGTGGTAGTAGTGGTAGTAGTTGTAGTAGTTGTAGTAGTAGTGGTAGTAGTAATCCCTCAAACACAAACATCTATATCATAATTTATATAATACAAATAAATTCTCATCTATATATGATGATGAGGATTCAGAAACTGAAAGTCTATCTGAGATGGATGCTGATGAAGAGATGATGAAATTGTGTGCTCTTATGGTGAAAGGTATCACAGAGATAGCCCACAGGAAATTCAGAAAGGGAAGGAAGTTTTCCAGGAAAAGTGGAAGTTCTGATAAGAAGGGATTCAGAAAATCTGAAGGCAAAGCTGGAAAGTCTGACAGAGGAGATTACTCAAATGTTAAATGCTACAATTGTGGTGAGAAAGGACACATATCTCCTGATTGGAAGAAAGAAAAAGGTGATAAAGGCAAGGAACTTGTCACAAAGAAGAAAATCTAGACAGATACTTCAGATTCTGAAGATGAGGTGAATTATGCCTTGATGGAAAATGCTGATAGCAGTCTTGAAGCTGCTGAGTTAATAGTACCTCAAACAACTTATGTTTTTCATACTACTTTTCATACTGATGATATTACTGAGTTGAGATCTTACCTTAAAACCATGTTCATTAGCTATAGAGATCAGACTTTAACATGTGATAGGTTAACTTCTGAAAATCTGGCTTTTAAGAAAAGGAATGACTATTTAGAAAAGGAGTTAGTTGTGTTCCATCAAACTCAGAAAGAAAGAGATGATGCTTTTTATGTTAGAGATGAAGTGTTAAAATTGAATCAATCTCTAGAAACTGAGTTAGAAAAGGAAAGAGAGATTATCAGGACTTGGACTAACTCTGTTAGAACAACTCAGAATTTACTAAGTAGTGGAAACTGGAAAGAGGGCTTAGGTTATGGAGATGATAAAAGTGAAACAGGAACTGAACAAATTAAGCCAATTATTGCTAAATAGACTAATAAGCCAAAGGTAAATCCTGTTAAGTTTGTAGCTAAAACTGTAAAGTCTGATTCTGAAAAGATGAAAGATACTGAGACAGAAGTTAAGGCAGAGTCAACTTCTGAAAAATCAAAACAAGATAAACCAACTGAAGTCAACATAGGCTTAATGACAAAAAAGCAGCTTAATTATAAGCTGAAAGAGATTAAGAATGTAAACAAGGTAAATCCACCTAGGAAAAATAGGAATGGAAAGGAAGGTGTGAATAAAAGCAATAATTATATGCCTGTTCCTAATGCTCCTAGAAAGAAATGCTATAATTGTGGAAATTCTAACCATCTGGCTTCTTTTTGCAGGAAGAATAAGAATATAAACTCCTTACCTTCTAAGTCAGGAGTTAAGAGTCAGTCTGTTAGGTTTAAACCACAAAATCTATGTTTTCATTGTGGTAGTTTATGGCATTCCATTTATACTTGTAAGGAATATCATAGTTTGTACTATGATTATTATCAAATAAAACCTTCTTTAAAGAAAGTTAGCATTGTTCCTTCTAGTGTAAGTTCTGATGCAAAGTCTGATACTGTAAAATCTGATTAGAAAAATATTAATATAAACTCTGATGTTAAATCCGCTGCAAATGTTAACAAAGTTAATAAGGCCAAAGGATCCAAGCAAGTATGGGTCCTTAAAACTAATCATTAGTGGCTTTTGTGATTGCAGGGCAATAGAAAAAACATCCTAGTTCTTGATAGTGGATGTTCAGGACATATGACTGGAAATAAAGCCCTGCTATCAGACTTTGTGGAGAAAGCTGGCCCAGGAGTTTCTTATGGAGATGGCAACATGGGAAAAACTCGGGGATATGGAAATATCAATCTTGGGAATGTCATCATTGAAAAAGTAGCTCTAGTCTCAGGACTTAAACACAATCTGCTGAGTGTTAGTCAAATCTGTGATAGAGGTTTGAAGAACACTGTGAAGTTGTAAGCAAATCTACAGGCAAAGTTGTTCTAAAGGGATACAGGCATGGTAACATTTATGAAGCCAAGCTTTCAACAAGTTCTGATGGTTCTGCAATCTGTCTATTAAGCAGAGCATCAATTGAAGAAAGCTGGGATTGGCACAAGAAACTCTCTCATTTAAAAATAATAACAATATAAATGAACTAGTCAAGAAAGATCTTGTGAGAGGACTGCCAAAATCAGTATTTTCTCCTGATGGCCTTTGTGATTCATGTCAAAAGGAAAAACAAAGAAAATCTTCATTCAAGAGCAAGGCTGAATCTTCAATTCTTGAGCCTTATCACCTACTACATGTTGATCTATTTGGTCCAGTGAATGTCATGTCTATTGCAAAGAAGAAATATGCTATGGTCATATTAGATGAGTTTACCAGATAAACATGGGTGTATTTCTGAAAGGAATATGTCCTAAGTCCAATCATGTATGAGGATTTAGGAATAACTTTTATGTAATCTGTTTTGATTTCATTGATATTAATAAAAGACTTGTTTTGTTTATATTACGGGCTTTATCTATTTAAGTGTTTAAATAAGATATACCATAGTTTAGAGTAAAGCATTTTATGGATTATGATGAGATCATAATAGTGAGACCTAAAAAGATGATAACTCTAAACTTAAATAGTTCCTGGTCATAGGATTACTAACTGGTAATTAATAATCCGCAAAGATCGGTACATACTATGCTTGCTTCATTATGAAGGATGTATGTTCTCATATACATTTGTGTGGTGACACTATAGCTAGTATGTAGGTGCTTATTATAGAATAAGTTCACTGAACATGACTCGCACAGCTGAACAACTGATGGAGTTCACTCACGTGTCAGCAGTTGTTCACCTAGTGATAGTTGTACAAGTATCCTTAGATTTGAGATCATCATAGTCATCTTGTGTACACTGAACTATGCTTTGGTTTAGTTCTTAGTCTCCAGGGACAATTATTAGGGCTCTTCTGGGTATAGGAATTTGTACACGAAGATAGTGTATGATCAATAAAGGATCTACCCCTTCCAGTGAAGGAAGCGAATGTTCAAGGCTGATCCACTTATGCTAGTTCAGGAATCTCTGGCCAGAGTAAATGAAATTAGAAAGGAGTTTCTAATTTGCATAGAACTATGCATAGTAAATGGTAAGCAAAGTGATTGAATTAGATAGGCTTGACACGAGATCCATGCCTTGTATTTAATCGGGACATTGTAGGGTAGAAGGAGTTTATTGTACGGTAACTATTCACTGACAGGTTCTTGGTATTCTAAGCAGTGAATTCATATTATCCGAATAGTCGCGATATGTTGAGAAGCATCACTCACGATGTAGAATAAATGTGATTAATTAATTAATCATATTTAATAAATTAGAGAATTTATATAAATAATGATAAAATAGTTTTATTATTATTTATTTCTACTACCGGCTTAATATTGAACCTACAGGGTCACACCATAAAAAGAGAATGATTTAATGGTGGAGGAATTAATTAATAATGGCTAATAATTATTTATTTGTGAAATAAATAATTAATTAGCAAATTTAATAATTGATTAAATGATATTTAATTGATTATAAAATAATTAAGAAAAGTTCTTAATATTATTAATTAAAGGATTTAATTTTTTGGAAATTAAATCAAGAGAGAGAATTATTTCTAAAATGTTTAGAAAAAGGATTAATAATTAAAAGGTGTTTTAATTATTAATGAGAATAATAAATGGGATAATAATAAATGGATTTTGTATGTGTAAAAGTGTTTTGCCATGACCCCGCTGCGTTAAAAATCCAACAATGGTATCATAGCATAGGTTGTATGCATATAGATCTGGGGTAAAAATTTTAGAATTTTATGTGCTTGTATGAATTAATTATGATTTTTATAAGTTATATTATGGATTAATTTTGCCTGATGAGAAATCGTTTCTCAGAATAATTTTGAATGTTGATCAGGGTTCTGCAAGTGTTGTAGATCGTCTGGGTATTTTTTTCATAATTTTATGATGTATAGATTTTTTATTATGAATTTTTGAAGTTGTATCAATTAAATTCGTAATTAAATAATTATATATATATATGAATTGTTTGTATGTATATATATATGTTTGAATTGTCTGTGTAATCTGCTGTGTTGAATGGCACGGAAGAAAAGAAAAGGTACAGACAAAGAAACAGGTATGTCAGGCGGCGGCACAGGTTTCGAGAAGGAAAAAGAAGTCGGCTGCTGAAAATTAAAAAAAAAAAAATTATAGGGGTATAACACATTCCGGGAATGTGTTACACACCTGTGGCGCATTCGCGGAATGTGTTACACCCTTTAATGGCTGAAAAGGGGTGTAACGCATCATCGGAATGCGATACAGGGCTTGTAACGCGTTCCTGTAATGCGTTACAGCCCGTCTGTTGATTTTAAAATTGATTTTCTGGGAGTTTCGTAACTCCGTTTTGGGCGTGCAATATACCGTTGGATTCGTTTTTCCGAGACGGATCTAATGGGGTGATCAATTTTAGTTTATATAAAAGTTTTGAACTGTTTATATTTCCATGAAGTGTTTTAAAGATGTTTTTGACTGTTTTAACTGCTTTTAAATGTTTCATGTGATACATAGAGATGTATAATGCTTAGAATAATGTGCTAGATGATATAACATGCCTACCTTGATGTTTATTCATGTTGATATATGTGATATATGCTTAGTTTATTATGAAATGATAGATTTAGGTGAACTTAAATAAACATAAGGCGTTTGTTAGACAACCTAGTATAGTGAAACTGTTTCATAACCTTAAGAACAATATTATGAATACAATCATGAGATTCTTGTGTTTATGAAACACGTAATTGAATATGAATTTTTGATATGAGAGAAAGGATGATTCTGTCAACAACAGATTTCTATCTGTAAGAAAGGGTTATTAAGTGACGCCTCTTGACAATGCTCCACCCGATCTGGGAATCATCTGATTATTGATTATTGATTTGAAATATTTAATTTAAAAGGAAGAATTTCTTTATAATATGATTATGATTGTAACGTAATATAATCCCTCTAAAATTAAATAATATCAAGTAGTAATTGGCCAATGACACAACGGGCTTGTGTCGGTCATAGCCTTCCAACATGATAGAAAAGTAGTTCTTATTTTTGAATCATTGTCGGTTCGTGCTACAGCCGAGGGCTTTGATTTCGAAATAAGAAATACTTGTCTATTACATAGAGATGTGTACATTGAATAAGAATCTAAAGGTCGGTACTTGCTACAGCCGTGGGCCTTTGGGGACTGATTCAACTGTACGGAATGTTGGGTTAGACTTGACTTAGAATATTGAGTTTGTCGTGCTACAGCCGAGACTCAATTATTCAAGAGGCTAAAGTTTGATTAGGGAATAACATGAGATGTAATTGACAAGAGTTATCTGCCTATTGAACATTGCATAGCGGTTCGTGCTACAGCCTGGGTCATGTAATGGAATGTAGGATCCCTATTCCCACTAGCATTATGAATGCTTAATTTTTTCACGTAGGGGGTTGAATAAATTAGGAAAACTAGTGGGAGCCACTTATGAATAAAGACCCGATTCATATAGTGTTTTGAAATGAAATCGAATATTTCCTAAGTGTTGTTATGTGTTTATCATTTACAGATTTACTTTGTACGTTATATCTTCTGCACTATCACTTAGGAGCATACTGGATGCTCACAAATTGACTGGTCCTAATTATGCTGACTGGCTTCGAAACTTGAGAATTGTTCTCAGGATTGAGAAGCTGGAATACGTGATTGACTCACCTAAGCCTACTGAACCTGCTAGTGATGCACATAATGATGAACATGTTGTGTATCGTAAGTGGATAGATGATGCAAATGTTGCTCAATGCATCATGCTAGCTTCCATGAACATTGAGCTACAGAAGCAACATGAGCATATGGATGCTCACACTATCCTCATGCATCTACAAGAGTTGTATGATGTGGCAGGGAGGACAGCTCGATATGAGATATCGAAGGAGTTGTTCGGTTGTAGGATGTCTGAGGGATCATCTGTGAATGACCATGTACTTAAGATGATCAATTTGATTGAACGTCTTGGACAACTTGGTTTTGCCATGGATGGGGAGCTGAGCCAAGACTTGGTCTTGCAATCGCTTCCAAGTTCGTTCTCGCAGTTTGTTGTGAACTTTCATATGAATAAGTTGGATGTCAGCCTGCCTGAACTCCACAACATGTTGAAGACTGCGGAATTGAATTTTTCCCCTAAGAAGAGTTCTGTTCTTCTAATTGGTGAAGGTTCCAATCCTAAGAAAAGGAAGAGGAACACTTCCAAGAAGAAGAAAGTAGGTGAGAAAATGCCGGTTCCACCAAAAGCTGAAGACCCCAAGAGCAAAGTTGTTTGCTTTCACTGTAATAAGGTGGGGCACTGGAAGAGGAACTGTAAGGTTTACCTTGCAGAATTGAAGAAGAAGGGTAGTGAGACTACCGCTTCTGATTCAGGTATGTTCATGATAGAAGTGAATATGTCATTTCTACTTGGGTATTAGATACCGCCTGTGGTTCTCATATCTGAAGATGTAGAATTATTTCATTTACATATGCCTACGGGCAAGACTATTGTTTTAAATAATTGTTATTTTGTTCCCTCGATTGTGAGGAATATTATTCCCATGTTAGACTTGGCTGGATTTTCATTTATTATTGAGAATAATGAATGTTCTATTCTTAGAGATAATATTCTTTATGGACGTGGTGCTTTAAATAATGGTCTGTATATATATGTGACATAATTTGCTTCAGATTGAACAAACTAATAAAAGAAAAGGGATGATGAAAATCTCACTTTAATAGTGGCACTGCAGTCTCCATTTAGTAGACATGGAGAGAGGGCTCCAAATTTGCTAGGAATGGTACACACAGATGTATGTGGACCAATGTCTACGCAAGCCATGGGTGGATTTTCATACTTCATTACTTTCATAGATGATAGATCTGGATTCGGATATGTGTTTGATGAAACACAAGTCTGAGGCCTTTGAAAAGTTCAAAGAATATAAGTATGAAGTGGAGAAACAACCAAACATAGTATTATAACTCTTCGATCAGATCGAGGTGGTGAATACTTTAATGGAGTGTTTCTAGATTATCTCAAAGTAAATGGTATAGTCTCCCAGTGGACTCCTCCAGATTGGTATCTGAAAGGAGAAATCGAACTTTGTTAGACATAGTTCGGTCCATGATGAGCTATGCAAATCTTCCAGTATTCCTATGGGGTTATGCATTGGAAACCTCAGCATATTTACTGAATAAGGTGCTTTCCAAATATGTTCCTCAAACTCCGTATGAGATATGGAAAGAAAGGAAACCGAGTCTTAAACACGTTAAGATTTGGAGATGTCCAGCTTATGTCAAGAAAGTTGACCCAGATAAGCTGGAATATCGATCCGTAAAATGTAGTTTTGTGGGATATCCTAAAGAGACTATAGGGTATTACTTTTACACCGATCATCGGGTGTTTGTCTCCAGACATGCTACCTTCTTGGAAAAGGAGTTTATCCTTGAAGGAAAGAGTGGGAGCAAAATTGGACTTGATGAAGTTCAAGAAGCACAAACTACTACGGATCAAGTGGAAACACCTGTTCTGACTGAACAACCTTTTGTGGAACAGCCCATTCATAGATCAGGGAGAGTGTCTCGCCAACCTGAGAGGTATTATGGCCTTGTCATTGAGAATGACAATGAGTTGTCGATCATTGATGATGACGACCCTGTGACCTATAATGAGGCTATGAGTAGTGTTGACTCAGAGAAATGACATAGTGCCATAAAATCCGGAAAGAAATCTATGTATACATGATACAAAAGAATGATTAGAGCAGATGGCCAGGTGGAGACCTTTAAGGCCTGGCTTGTGGCAAAAGGATTCAAACAAAGGCAATGGATTGACTTTGATGAAACTTTTTACCTGTAGCCCTGTTAAAATCAGTTCGGATTTTGCTTGCGAATGCTGCTTGCTACGACTATGAAATCTGGCAGATGGCCAGATGGTTTTCTTTCCAAGGGAAATGAAAACCTAGTGTGTAAGCTGCTGCGAACCATATGTAGTTTAAAGCAAGCTTCTCGAAAGATGGAACATTCGTTTTGCTGAGATAATCAAAGAGTTTGATTTTATCAAAAACGTAGATGAACCATGTGTCTACAAAAGGGTTAGTGGGAGCGCGGTAACATTTCTTGTATTGTATTGAATTAGAGTTGACACACATAACAACATAGCAGACCCACTCACAAAGCTACTTTATGAAAGTCACTTTGATCGTCATAATGACAGGATGGGTATTAGATACCAGAGTGATTGGCTTTAGTACAAGTGGGAGATTGAAAGGAATATGTCCTAAGTCCAATCATGTGTGAGGATTTAGGAATAACTTTTATGTAATCTGTTTTGATTTCATTGATATTAATAAAAGACTTGTTTTGTTTTTATTATGGGCTTTATCTATTTAAGTGTTTAAATAAGATATACCATAGTTTAGAGTAAAGCAATTTATGGATTATGATGAGATCATAATAGTGAGACCTAAAAAGATGATAACTCTAAACTTAAATAGTTCCTGGTCATAGGATTACTAACTGGTAATTAATAATCCGCAAAGATCGGTACATACTATGCTTGCTTCATTATGAAGGATGTATGTTCTCATAGACATTTGTGTGGTGACACTATAGCTAGTATGTAGGTGCTTATTATAGAATAAGTTCACTGAACATGACTCGCACATCTGAACAACTGATGGAGTTCACTCACGTGTCAGCAGTTGTTCACCTAGTGATAGTTGTACAAGTATCCTTAGACTTGAGGTCATCATAGTCATCTTGTGTACACTGAACTATGCTTTGGTTTAGTTCTTAGTCTCCAGGGACAATTATTAGGGCTCTTCTGGGTATAGGAATTTGTACACGAAGATAGTGTATGATCAATAAAGGATCTACCCCTTCCAGTGAAGAAAGCGAATGTTCAAGGCTGATCCACTTATGCTAGTTCAGGAATCTCTGGCCAGAGTAAATGAAATTAGAAAGGGGTTTCTAATTTGCATAGAACTACGCATAGTAACTGGTAAGCAAAGTGATTGAATTAGATGGGCTTGACACGAGATCCATGCCTTGTATTTAATCGGGACATTGTAGGGTAGAAGGAGTTTATTGTATGGTAACTATTCACTGATAGGTTCTTGGTATTCTAAGCAGTGAATTCATATTATCCGGATAGTCGCGATATGTTGAGAAGCATCACTCACGATGTAGAATAAATGTGATTAATTAATTAATCATATTTAATAAATTAGAGAATTTATATAAATAATGATAAAATAGTTTTATTATTATTTATTTCTACTACCGGCTTAATATTGAACCTACAGGGTCACACCATAAAAAGAGAATGATTTAATGGTGGAGGAATTAATTAATAATGGCTAATAATTATTTATTTGTGAAATAAATAATTAATTGGAAAATTTAATAATTGATTAAATGAGATTTAATTGATTATAAAATAATTAAGAAAAGTTCTTAATATTATTAATTAAAGGATTTAATTTTTTGGAAATTAAATCAAGAGAGAGAATTATTTCTAAAATGTTTAGAAAAAGGATTAATAATTAAAAGGTGTTTTAATTATTAATGAGAATAATAAATGAGATAATAATAATATTATTTATGGGAAAATTTCAGCTGAAAATTTTGCCTATAAATACACTATTATAGACCCTATTTTATTCTAACCCACATCAAACCCGAAAACCCAAAAAGTTTGGAAAACCCAATTCTCTCCACCTCCTTCCTCCTCCTTAACATCGTTTTCTTGGTGGATACCGGTGGAGTGCTTCACACTTGAGGAGCAACTGCTAAGGATCTCTGATCGTTGTCTCCGAATTATTTTTAAAGGTTAGATTCGATCCCTCGAATTTTTATTCACGATTTATATGCTTTTATTTGGATTTTGTATGTGTAAAAGTGTTTTGCCATGACCCCGCTGCGTTAAAAATCCAACAATTTCTTGCACACAAAAAGTGAAACTGCATCTATCTTGATTGATCATGTCAAACAACTGGATAAATTGGTCAAAGACTCTGTGAAAATCATAAGAAGTGATAATGGCACTGAGTTCAAGAATTTGATCATGGAAGAGTTCTGCAAAGACCATGGAATAAAGCAGGAATTTTCTGCTCCTGGAACTCCACAGCAAAATGGAGTTGTTGAAAGAAAGAATAGAACTCTTATTGAAGCTGCACGAACTATGCTTGATGAAGCAAAGTTACCAACCTACTTTTGGGATGAAGTTGTGCAGACTGCTTGTTTTACTCAGAATGCAACACTTATCAATAAGCATGGAAAGACACCATATGAGATGGTGAAGAAAAAAAAAGCCAAATCTGAAGTACTTTCATGTATTTGGATGCAAGTGTTTTGTTCTTAAGACTCATCCTGAACAGCTATCCAAATTTAATCTAAAAGCTGATGAAGGAATTTTTGTTGGATATCCACTTTCCACAAAAGCCTTCAGAGTCTACAATTTAAGAACAAGGGTTGTCATGGAATCTATCAATGTCTCTTTTGATGATAAGAAGATTACTAGACTTAAAGATTTCAATGATCATGATCAACTGAGATTTGAGAATAAAGTTTTAAATTCTGATTTGGTAAATTCTGATAGTTTAAATCCTGATACTGCAAACTCTGATGCGTTAAAATCTGATGTTATTGAAACTGTGGTTACAACGCCAAAGGAAAATGCACCTATGCAGGGGGAGCATACTGAATATCCAACCACATCTCAAGAAGCATCAGAACCTAGAACAGGCTCTTCAAGTTCTGATTCATCAAGTTCTGATGGGCCAAGTTCTGATAATTCTGGAAACTTAAATTCTGAAGAATCCAACTCAGAGAGCATAATTTCAGGGGGAGCATCATAAAATGTTGATGGAGGCAGCATAAATCATGGGGGAGCATCCAGTTCTAGAGATCACCTTCCATCTGCAAGGAAGTGGACTAAAGCATATACACCTGACTTGATTATTGGAAATCCTGAAGAAAGTGTTAGAACTAGAACAGCAACATCAAATGAATGTGTCTATCATTCTTTTCTTTCTCAGGCTGAACCAAAGAAAGTGGAAGAAGCTCTTCAAGATACTTATTGGGTGCAAGCAATGCAGGAAGAGTTAAATGAATTTGAAAGAAATAAAGTCTGGACCTTAGTGCCAAGACCAAAGAACAGATCTGCTGTTGGTACAAAATGGGTGTTCAGAAATAAAACTGATAATGATGGCATAATTACAAGGAATAAAGCAAGGCTAGTTGCAAAAGGATATTCTCAACAAGAGGGAATTGATTATGATGAAACATTTGCACCAGTTTCCAGATTGGAAGCCATAAGGATATTTTTGGCTTATGCTGCTCACAAAAAGTTTACGGTCTTTCAAATGGATGTAAAAAGTGCTTTTCTCAATGGAGAATTGGAAGAAGAAGTATATGTTGAACAACCTCCAGGTTTTGTAGATTCAAAATTTCCTAATCATGTCTATAGACTTGATAAAGCACTTTATGGCCTTAAGCAAGCTCCAAGAGCATGGTATGAGATATTAGCTCAATTTCTTCTGGAAAGTGGATTTAACAGAGGGACAATTGACAAAACTTTATTCTATCTCAACCATGGAAAGGACTTACTTTTGGTACATATATATGTAGATGATATCATTTTTGGTTCTACAAATGACAGACTTTGTAAAAGGTTTGCAAAGCTAATGCATTCAAGATATCTAATGAGTATGATTGGAGAACTTAGCTATTTTCTGGGCCTTCAAGTCAAGCAGAATGAAGAAGGAACTTTTATTTGTCAATCTAAGTACACCAGAAATTTGTTGAAGAAATTTGGAATGCAAGATTGTTCAAGTGCATCCACTCCTATGGCCACTGCAACAAAATTGGATAAGGATACTGGTACATCAGTAGATATTACTAATTACAGAGGTATGATTGGTCATTACTCTATTTAACTACAAATAGACCTAATATCATGTATGCTACCTGTCTTTGTGCAAGATTTCAAGCAGATCCAAGAGAACCTCACTTAACAGCTTTGAAAAGAATTTTCAAGTACCTTAAGGGTACAGCTGATCTGGGATTGTGGTATCCTAGGGAATCAGACTTTAAGCTAATAGGTTACTCAGATGCAGATTTTGCAGGGTGCAAAATTGACAGGAAAAGCACAAGTTAAAGTTGCCAATTTCTTGGAGGCAGATTAGTTTCTTGGTTTAGCAAGAAACAAAAGTCAATTTCCACATCAACTGCAGAAGCAGAGTACATTGATGCAGGAAGCTGTTGTGCACAGATTCTTTGGATGAAGAATCAGTTACTGGATTATGGGTTAGAATTTTCTAAAATCCCTATTTACTGTGATAATCAAAGTGCTATTGCTATGACAGGTAATCCAGTTCAACACTCAATGACTAAGCACATCAGCATTAGGTACCACTTCATAAGGGAACATGTGATGGAAGGTACAGTGGAATTGCATTTTGTTCCAACAGATCAACAACTAGCAGATATCTTCACAAAACCATTATGTGAAGCTACTTTCACAAGATTAGTAAATGAACTTGGAATGGTTTCAGGTTCTTTCTCTAAATCTGTTTAGTTTATGTTCTGATACATCAGACTTTATGATCATTATTTACAGATATTACTATCTTTATGTAATCTGTGCTTAAATTGAAATTTTCCTAAGTGCTGATTGTTGTCTGATGTGAATTTATAAACTCTAATAGTGATATGAATGTTTCTGTAACTATTCAATCCAATGAGGATAACTGTGCTAGATGTTGACCTAGTAGTCTTTAATGTACTAAAGATCCCATGTTTGAAGTAATTGTTTATGTGGAAACCTTTTAACACAAGCAAATTCTGATATTGAGCTTGGTTAGGT
The DNA here is from genome assembly GCF_009905375.1 of Apium graveolens. NCBI lineage: Eukaryota > Viridiplantae > Streptophyta > Magnoliopsida > Apiales > Apiaceae > Apium > Apium graveolens. Next base: position 126,931,606 of record NC_133647.1, read on the forward strand.
TTACTTTGTGTATCTTATTACTAAGTCAAAAACTAGAATGGTGCTTCTTATCTGTTAAGTTCTGATGTTTGTAAATCTGATGGATGTACCAAGTGCTGATAAGCCTCACTTATCAAAAGAAATAAAAAAAAAGAAATAAATGTCAGTTACTCCTTTGAGATCTAGAGAAAAATATATGTGGAAGGGAAGACCCAAGTGCATTGCTGGTATTAAGTAATATGCATTAGAAAAGCAAAATAAAATTTTCTTGGTGACTTTTCACATTCTCTGATTACTGGAGAAATACTCTGATAATAGCATAAATTCTGATAAGCTGTCGTGACTCACTTACACTGAGAAGCCACTTTAAAAAGGAATTTCAAAAGATGCATAAAATGAGCACAAAACAGTTGAGGTGGACTCATGCATGAACTCATTCTATAGTAGACTTCAGGCTAATGACAGATTTTAAGCAAAGTTCTTAGTTATGCCTTATTTCCAAGATGTACTGAAGTGAATCAGACTTTACTCTTTGTTGATATTTAGCTTAATGCACACACTTACACTCCATATGAATGATGAAAATTACTGTGGTGATACATCTTGTTTTAGATGAACAGTTTAAGTGTCAGTTGCATAAATTTTGAGGACAAGTTCTGATGGAAGTTTGGATGATTAAGTTCTGATGAAACCATATCAGTATTTGTGTGAAGAATTACAGAAATAAACTTTCACTTTTTGAGCCTAGAAGCCATATTCCGATGACCTTTAAATTCTGATAATAATCAAGTTCTGATACTTACGTGGCAGTATTTATTTGATTTATTTTTGGTCACCACTTGAACGGTTATATTTTATCAGAATATTGGATTACGTGAGATAAAGCAGTAATAATCATTATAGGTTAGTGGTTAACGTGTATGTCTTGAAAACCTACATGTGCATAGTAATGATTACTTATTTGCCGTGCCCATTAACTTTTGTTTTAACTACTGCATGCCTGACAGGTGTAACGTCTATTCTACTTCTTAATAACTATTGTCACGTGGGGTGTCTAAGTAAAAGAGGTAAAAGATTTTCAAATCTTTTATTTACATTTCTATTCTATTCACTCTCTCTCTTTTCTTATTCTCTCATATTTTCTGACGGTTTACTATACAGACATTTTATCAAACACTTTTCAGGCATTCTAAATTCTCACTCATTTTCAATGGCACCCAAGGATATAATATTTAATGGAGCAAAGTTCGTCCCCAATAACTATGCTTCCATTCTCAATAAGAGTGAAGCTCCTTCGGAACTTCATTTTATCGAGGATTTATTATCTCATAGTGAAATTGGGTTCGCATTGACACAGCCAACGAGTATATCTGTAACTCAAGTTCTGACATTCTGGCGAACTGGGTTATATGATGATGGTGGTGTTGCTGGTTCTCCAAGCATAATTTTCACATCAGGAGATGTCGAGTATGTGGTTACTAAATCGACTGTTCGTAAAGCTCTCCAGTTACCTGAAGACTGTACATTTTCAACAGTGGAGGAGCCTGTTTTACAGCAGCTTATGGCAAATTTGGGCTATGAGCAATGTAGTCTATTTTGCTAGATTCTTTCAGCTTATATATAGTTTCTATTGTGATAATGAACCCCACCTAGCCAGTGACTCAATTTCACCTTTTAAGCTTGCAAAAAGGGCCTTTAATGACCTTTTAAACTCTGATGCAAAGAAGAGAGTTTTGAGACCTTTACAAATTCCTCAATCAGTAAAACAAGTCTTGGTAAATGCTGATCTAGAAACCTATATAACTTTATATCTTGATGTCCAACCCACCAACACACAACAGCCATTAGTACCTACTCATGTCACTCAACAACCACTCACATCAGAACATGCCAATCAGCCATCAGCACATACTCCTGTGAAGCCTTCTTCTTCTAGAGCAAAGAGGACAAAGACTATACCTCAGACACAACAAAAGAGAAGGAAGATGATTCTGAGCGATGAATCTGATGATGAGGCACAGGTTCAATCATCAGAACCTGTTGCTAAAGCAGCTGAGGAAGTGTCTCCTCAGAAAATAAAGGAAAGTGGGAGTTCTAGGCCCTTCAAAAGGCTTAGAAAGATACATTCTGATGATAAAGCTCCCAAAGTCTCTCCACCCTTGAGGAGAGTGAAGAAACAAAGAGCTAACAGGGATATAGTTGAGTCAGATTCAGAGGATGTGGAAGCAGCAGCTAAGGAAGGGGGTCAGGAATCTCTGATCCCAAAGGAGCCTATTGTGATTGAATCCCTTCCATCTACACAACCAGAATTTTCTAAAGCCACTGAATCTACACCTCCGCTGTCACCACTTCAAGCTGAAGAAATTGCTCAAGACAGAGTGGTTATACCTCCTGTGTCTCCTATCATTGAACAAGTACATGGTGAAGACCCAGGTACAAGTGCTGAAATAGATATTCACAACTTGGTTGTGCCTGAGGTTCTGTACTTGGAAGCTCCAACCATTCTTCAACATACCAACAACACCAATTTTAGATGCTGATATTAATGCAAATATTCTAACAACACCACCTCTGAATCTAGATGATGAAGATCAGATATTAGGTGAGCATCAGAATCTGGATGTTGATCAAAACTTAGAGGATAATTTTTGAAACCTCTATAGCCTCACACGCTATCATTTTATCAAAGGAAGTTGATTCTGCAGGCTCTATCAGTTCTGATGCTGCAAATGCGGACAATGGTGGTGAAGCTGCTACAAATGAAAATGCTGATGCAGCTGGTCCATCTGGACATGCACCTCAACAAGTTCTAGGCAAAGCTGATCTAATCAAGAAATGTGTTAGAGAAGATGCACCAGTACCTTGGAGTGAAACTCCAAGAGGAAAAGAATGGATCAAGGAGTGAAACAAAGTTGATTTTGTTCCTACTGTAAATATTCTTGCTGAACACCTGGCCAAAGCTGATGAAATGTTGATAAATGATGATTTCAAGGCACAACTTAGAGTTTCTGCAATGAGTATAAGGCACTTTCAAGGTCAACACTCAATAACTCAAGCCAAGGTGAACAAAATTCAAGAAACCCTGATTCAGCAAGACATGAATGTCAAATTGGAAAAGATCAGGTTTTTAAGCCAGCCTTTGACCGCATTGGGAATATAGAAAAGATTCAAGAAAAGCAGCAAGCTCAAATATCTAATGTTTTAAAGAATCAAGCTGCTCAATAAGCTCAACTCAATGAAATCCAAAACTCTGTGGAATTGCTTGTCTCTCTCCTTCTACCTGATGATGCCAAAAAGGGGGAGAAAGTGATTAAGTCCAAATACAACTCTGATCAACCACTGAAGGGTAAAGATGATGATAATGAAGACCAGGGAAATTCTGAAAGGGGTAGAGGTCATGGTCAAGGCAAAGGCTCTTCATCCAGGAAAGCAGGAACTTCTACACAGAGATCAAGTTCTGATGCTGATAGAAGAAAAAGTTCTGATAAACAAGTTCTGACTAAGCCTGATGTTCTGATACAGGGTGAGAGTCAAGAATCATAGAAGTTTATGCGGACACTAAAGCTTAAGGGGAAGGAAATAATAGTCTACTATCAAGACCCCAAGTTACAGAAGCTGGATGAAGAAATTTCTAAAAGACTATTTCTTAAAGACAATCCAGGAATGGACTTTGAAAGTTTGAAGGAAGAAGAAGCTAGACTTAAAGCAGAAAATGTTAAATCCAAGTCTAAAGCTTCTATTACTGCAAAGCAACCTCCAAAGCCTAAGGGAATTGTGATTAAAGAGAAGTCAAACTCTGAAACAACTAAATCTGAATTCAAAGCCAAATCACAAATGGAGATAGATCCAAGGTTCAAGGGCAAAGCTAAAGTTGATGATTCTGTAAAAATCTATCTGCCAACCATGGATGAACAAGTAATTTTTGATGAAGATACTAGTATGATTTTGAAAAAGAAGAAGAATATTCAAACAACCTCTAACAAAGCTCATGTTGTTCAAGATCAGGACTTAGTAAATTCTGATATGATAATGAAGCAAGCAACCTCTGACAGAGCTCAAGTTGGCTTGATATCAGAAGATAAAGGAAATGAAACCTCTGACATTGCTCATGTTAAACCTTCAAAACTTCTATTACCTGGGTTCACTAAAGCTCAACAGTCTACTCAACCTTTGAAGACTACATCAAGTGGTTTTGAAGAAAGAGTTATTTGAGGAAAGGAAGCAAGAGACAAATCAGGATTGGGTAGTTCCAAAGAAAAGAGAGTAAACAATTCTACCTTAGATCCTACATCTCTTTCTGAACCAGGAGTAAGAACAACTCCTGAAAGATTGAATCAACTGGAGTTTGTACAAATGGTTTACCACTCTGTATTGAAAGAAGATATCATGTTATATTTCATGACAGATGGGAGGGTATTCCAGATTAGAAAGAATGTTATTCGTTTGAAGTACTTTGAAGAATTGCAACATGTGTTATTTCTACTTCAAGTGAAGAACATGTCAAAAGATGGTGCTGCCAGTTACTTAAAATCTGATATTTAAAGGTAGAAGAAACTTTACTCTGTAAAGTCTGAAAAACCATATTGTCCTAAGTACAGAGCTCACAATGGTGATATTGTCGAGATGAAGTCTAATACTGCTAAAATCACTACATTTCTTGGTATTAAGGGACTTGAATTCAATCTAGAGTCTGATAAAGCCTATGTCATCAGACTGGATCAGGAGATAAGGAAAGCAAAAATAAATGATCTCAGGGCTGCTATCTTTCAGACAGGTGAAGATACAGTTGAACTTAAAGATGTAAAAAGGAGGATGCAGAATGAACTTGAATATGCTGAGAGAACTCTTTTGAAGAACTATCTCAGAACAACTTCTAACATTAAAGAGATCACACACTGAAGCCAAGTCAAGAACTACAGCTGATAAATTTTGAAGTATATACAGGCTAAAGCTGATATCAGACTTTAAGGATGGTAAAAGATACAAGGACTGTGAGTTGTAGTTATTTAGTCAAATTCTTATATGCATTTGTACTTAATGTTTTTGACATCATCAAATATCTATTGAACTTGTATATTATGCTAATTTACAAGTTGGGGGAGATTGTTAGATATATTTGTGATGTCATGTCTAATAATGATTTGTGTTTAGTTTTCAGATCTTGACTAACAAAAAAAATCAGGACTTAACTGGAAATCAGTACTTATACTGAAGTCAGAACTTAAGATATCAGAACTTAAGTTATCAGAACTTAAGATATCAAAAGATATTTATTAGGAGATAATATCAGGACTTAAGAAGACATTCAGAAAAGGAAGGCGGCTGATTGAAAGGAAAGAAGATCAAAACTAAAACAAGAAGAGATATACATGGAGAAGAATTCTATGAAGAATAGAATACTTGGAAGAAAAGATAATAAGTTGATATATTTTAGGATACAAAATCATATTCGATATCAATTAGAAGATTATCTTGTAACTGTGTGTCTATATAAACACAGCATAGGGTTTACACTATAAGTGTCATCTTAATTGAGAATATTATTCATTTTAACCCTAGCAGCTCTCGTGATATTTTCTCATCACTGAGAGAGAACAGTTTCATTGTAATATTGTTTTATTAATAAGATTATTCTGTGTTTCATACTTGTGTTCTTAATTCGATTTGATTGTACTATACACTGTATTCAACCCACTTCTACAGTGTGTGTGACCTAACAATTAATCATGCAAAATTAATAGATTTAAACCAATGAATGATTGAGTTAAATAAATAATACATGTACATTAACTTAAGGATTTAATAAATTATAAATGAGGTACATAATTTTATTTAATTAAATTATATATTTATATTTAAACATATATACATAATAATGAAGCATAATATATATTAATTGTGAGAATAAATATGAAATATATATAATATAGAGATTGATATAGAGCCATAATAATGAATTAAATATTAGTATCCGTGTCGATTATTTAATTCGAGTACTCGTTTTTGGCCCTTTAGTCGGTCCCAAGTAAATACATATATATACATATGTATATATATGTATATAATTTGTATGTATATTAGTCATGCAAATATAAGAGACTTTAACAAATGAATGATTGAGTTAAATAAATAATACATATATAATTAAATATTTATAATTAAATACACAATTATAATAATGAAGTATATTAATGATGCTTTATTTAGTATATATGAACTGTGAGAATAAGTGTGAAATAAATATTATATATAGTTATTAATATAGGGGCATAATAGTCATATGAATTAAGTTGTTCAACAAACCCCCTTATTGTTGTATTATATATATAATAGAATTCATTATTGCCAACGATATATTATGTTTGCAATTTAAGAATTCGTTGAATCACCATACTAACCAATTGAATGTTATGTAACTCAGTTAGAAACAGAATATACCAAATTAATAACACGCCTTCTGTTCTATAAAATAACCATAAAACACCACAAGCCATCAAAATATTTGGTTGATAATTCTAGTAACAAAATTATACCGAAAAATCTGTTATTAAATTTAGTAACAAAAAACTATCAGAATTTTCAATTTTTAATACCAGCAATAAATTGCCAACAATAATACGTTGTTTTTTTGACTAAAAGCTGGAGTTTTATTATATAATCAAATCCAACTCAATACAATTTTTGACCGAAATAGGATAGAGTCCCCATCAAAAGTACAACCTGGGTAATTATATGATTCCCTAGCAAATTGGTGGGCAACCATATTAGCAGATTTTTTGACAAGATACAAATAAACTTTGTTCAAACGTCTAAGATACTCCCTACAATCTTCAATAACTCTCCCAAAACGTGACCTCATCGGAGTTTTACTCATGATTGCCTATATCACCACAAGGCAATCAGAGACCACGGAGACATTGGTCCATTTCAACTCATCAATCCAGCTCAGGGTATCCTTCACTGCCATGGCTTCCGCTAAAGTTGGGTTAGTTATGAAATGATGAAGTATTGCCTTATCCTGCACCAATCTACCATCAGCATTTCTAGCAGCTAATCCAAAACCAACTGCGTTGTTGTCTTCAAAAACAACCGCATCCACTGATACCTTTATTGAATTCGGTTGATGATTAACCCAAATACAAGATCCATCTCTTTCATTAACCGGCTGGAGAGAAACTACTGAGAATCTACTTTGGGTTGTTGTCCATTGTAAAAGGTACCGCTTAGCTGCAACGACCGTTCTGTTGACAGAGACAGACTTTTGGTTCGAAACTAGCTCATTCCGACTGTGCCATAGAGCCCAACAGAATGATAAAATTTCAGCTTGCAATTTTGAATTTACAAACATTAGTGCATTAATAAACCAGATTTCAAACTCTGCTGCCATATACCTCCAAATATCCACCTTGATCAACAATTAACACTGTTGAGCAAACGGACAGGTAACCAACCTATGCATGATTATCTCATTGTCTTCGTGACAAACTGGGCACAGACATTGGACCTGCACTCTTTTAGAGCATAAGTGAACAAGTGTTGGTAAACAATTGGAGATAGCTCACCAAAACATATTAACTGTCCTTGGAGGAGCTTTGATTCGCCAAATTTTGGCCCAAACACTTGACTTATGTTCATCACACCATGCTCCCTTTCTGTATTGCAGCAACTTGTATGCACTTTTGAAAGTATAAACACATGTGCCATCATGCGTCCAGTACATTGAATCTTCTACCACTGTACTGTCTAACCTTATGTCTAAGAGGAGTTTTTGATCCCTCTCATTGAACACATCTGTAACGACATCATGATCCCATTCTCTGCTAAGCAACTGCATCAAAGAACTCACCTTCTTTTCTTGCAACGTCTGGGACTCAGTGGTAATATATGGATTAGAACTATCCAATAACCACGGTTGTCCATTAATACTGATGCTATCACCTGTACCAATCTCCCATTTGATACCATCTGTAACCAATTTTCTTTCCCACCCAAATACTATGCCAGATGAAGCTTGGATTATGTCCCAATTCAGAGTTTAAAAAATCTGAATTTGCAAAGTATCTTGCCTTATACAATTTTGTGACCAGGCTTTGAGTATTGGAAATTAGTCTCCACCCTTGTTTGCCTAACATGGCTATATTAAAGCTCCTAGAATCCCGAAATCCCATGCCACCAGAAGATTTATGTCTTGACATCCTTTCCCAACTCATCCATTTCAATTTTGAACTACGCGCCTGGTTTTGTCTCCACCAGTAATTAGATAAAGTCCTTTCAATGTGCTTAGTGATTTCCATTGGCAAGAGAAACACATTCATAGCGTACGTAGGAAATGTTTGAGCTACTGTTCTGATTAATACTTCTTTCCCGTATCTTGATATAAATTTACCATCCCAACTATTCACCTATGTTCAAGCTTTGTCCTTGAGAAAACCTAGAATGGCCATTTTATTCCTTCCCATCAAATTCGGTAAACTAAGATACGTACTGTTTACACCAGCTTTCCCCATCTGTAAAATCTGGCACACCATCTCTCTGTTATAGTCCAGCACATCCTAACCAAAGAATACAAAAGACTTGCCTCTATTTAATTTCTGTCCTGACGCCTTCTCATAAACATTTAGCAATTCAACCATCTTAGTAGTTTCTGTCATGTCTGCCTTGCAATAAAAATACGATTCATCAACGAAAAGCATGTGGGAAATTGACGGAGCATTTCGACAGACCTTAATACCATGAATCCATTGCTTAGCCTCGTACGTACGAATAAGAGATGATAGACCCTCTGCACAGATTATAAACACATAAGGGGATAGAGGATCCCCTTTTCTGATGCCCGTTGTAGGAATAATTGGTCCCATCACTTGCTCTCCATGAACAATTGAGTATGAAACCGTAGAAACACAATGCATCACCCGTTGAAACCACCAATCACCGAAACCCATTTTCTTTAGCATCGCCTCCAAATAGTTCCATTCTATTCGGTCATAGGACTTAGACATATTAAGTTTGAGTGCCATGAATCCTTCTTTACTAGTTTTCTTCCTATTAAGATAGTGCATGACCTCGTAAGAAATCCTGATGTTATCTGAGATTAAACGCCCTGGAACGAATGCACTCTGTGTATCTGAAATCACCACACCCAGAAGGTCCTTTATATGATTTGCTAACACTTTGGTCACTATTTTTATGAGTACATTACACAGAGCTATAGGACGAAGCTCTTCAACTATAGTTGGATTTTTCTTTTTTGGCAACAACACTATATTTGTTTCGTTCAGGCCCTGTGGAAGTTCCCCTGTGAAGAAGAAATCACTTACCATTTTAAACAAATCCTTACCAACGATCCTCCAGTGTCTTGAAAACATGCAGGGGTCATGTCGTCTGGCCCCGGAGCCTTATCCGGGTGCATTTGGAACAATGCATTTTTCACTTCATCCTCTGATATTTCCTTCATAAGTTCCAAGTTTTGATCTGTCGTGATTTTCTGGGCCACAGTTTTAGCAACCTCTTCTACATTATCTTGAGCAGACCTGAATAAACCTTAGTAATAATTTTGAATATGTGTTTTCAAGCCATTATGCCAAGTAACCCAATTCCCACTCCCGTCCTTCAACTTGTTAATACGTTCAGTCTGCGTCTAGTACTGCAAGAGTTATGAAAATATCTCGTGTTTTTGTCAACTGATTGTAGCCATAGATGCTTAGAGTGCTACCTCAAAAAAATTTCTTTATGATCCAGAATTAAGTCTAACTTTTGTTTAGCCACCTTATACTTAATTAACGACTAATCGTCCCTCCCATTCCTGAACTTCTTCAGCTGTGACTTACACTCCTTTATCCTTTTACTAAAGCACCCTGTTATCTCCCGACCCCAGACCTCAAGATTTTCACTACATTGCTTCACTTTCTGCGTAATTATATTATCATCATCCTCTCCCGAGTTATCCTGAATAATTTGGTAACATAAAGGCTCTGTCATCCACGCATTTTCGAACCAAAACTTCATGTTGCCTTGCCAGCTAACCTTACCTTTAGGCTCAAGGAATATTGGACGTTGTTAAATTTAGTAATAAAGAACTAACAAACTTTTCGATTGTTAAAATTATTAACAAAGAACTAGTGTCCCAACGGAATAATGGTTAGTTTTAAAATTACCAACAAAAAATCCAACATAATTTCATTTTTAAAAATTGATGACATTCTGCATGCTTATATATTGTGCAAAATTTTCAATTTCTAGAATGATAGATTTTTCTATATCCATAAAAATGTAAATAAAATAAAACATAGCAAATTATTTTTTTTCATATAATTAATATTTCATTATGATCCAATCCAAAATGGGGTAAGAGTTAAACTATCGCTCTAATCCTGTACAATAGTTAGCCCAAGTAAAATAACCAAAAACATCATTTTTAGTATTGAAGCTTGAACTAGTTATATGACCATAGCTAAATGTTATCCATGCATCACTATTAGTGTCATACAATAAAATATAGTCAAGTACACCATGAAAAATACTAAAAACATAATTGACATACTAAACTAATTTCTTGTCACCATTCTTGCTATCTAAATCAGTGGTAGGGGTGGTAGGGGATTGAGCAATTTGGGAAGAAATAGCCTCGAGAATTTTGGCTAACTAATTCTCCATTTATTTCATCTTATCCTTCATCACTTTTATTTTCCCCTACAACTTTTGACTTTCCGTATCGGTAAAGGAAGAATTGCAAGGAATAGGATTCTACTACCTATAAAAGAGACTCTGTGATGAACCAACTCCATACACCCTATTTTTCTTGTCAACCCCTCATGCTGCCTCAGTAAATATAACATTTTTATCAATAGGCTCTCCTGCTTTCTCATATAGCTCACAAAACTTTGGGAATGTTTCTTGCACCCACCACCAACAATAGTTTCAGGATAGTTTCATAAATTCCTCATGATGAGCTAACTAACATATATAATAATTTAACTTACAGAAGACAAACAATTGGTTGGTAAGAGAGATTACTAACAGAATGGAAACAACAGATGTTTATACTGAGATATAATTTTATGAGAATTTTTTGCTCAACATACTCCAACCAATTATATTAGTAAAAGAGGTGTCAATTTTACTCGTGACACAGAAAGAAATTTCATTATTTTCAATAATTGTTTTATTGGAAAGTCAGGAAACTAGTTGATAGGACAAGATTACTAACAAAATGCCCACTGAAATGGATCGTGTAAACGTTGTTAAAATTAGCAAGCAAAGTAACAATGCATTTAGCAAACTTTATAATGTAAAACTTATCATCTCTCACCATGTTTATTCAAATTCAAAGTGGGAAACAATTATATATTGTGTCTAATCATTTCAATCGAACTAAAAACATATATAACAAAATAATATCAATAAAAAAATGCAAGCTAACTAATTCGTGTAAAGAAAATAATAAACATACCACAAGTTAATTAATGATGATTAAGAAAAATTAACCTCAATATGTTGTAAATAAATCATCCGTGATCCTTTAATTTGTTAGAATATTGATAAGAAAGGAAAATTGCAATTTATATTTTAAGATGAGAAGAAGAAATCAGATATAGAAGTAACTATGAATATATATTGGAATTACAGACAATAGGTTGAAATGGAAGTTGAGAAGGTAAGTGGAAACATTAAATTTGTATACTATATTTAGCAAGAAAATAATAACAGATATATCTTGACCGATCTACATTTATAACGAATTAGTAACGGGGTATTAACAAAAAATAGTTTATCAATTCCGTTGGCAAAGCGTCGATGTGATGGCCTCAATCATGTGGTCAGGAGTTGACGTCACCAAACACAATTAGCGGAAATATAATAAAAATTTTATTATTAGTATATACTGACTGGACCCCAACAAAGATCTGATCCAGGTTCAAGTATGATCTAAGCTACACGTTATAACAAACCATTTATTCAAAAGTCTGACACACACTAACTTATTCAGCAACTCATCAGACCGCACGTGATCTGATACTAACTACCTCTGAGGAGCCGGGTCCAGAAGGGGCGGAGACACGGTTCTGCCAAGGTCTGATTGGTCTTCTAGGCATCTACGATATATATATAACAAGTTGCAAGGGTGAGCATAATCGTTCAACAGTACCAACATATAAAAAAATGATATAACAGTAATATAAACAGTGATAGGAATAGAACTGTAATCAACATGAAATTTGAAATCCGTAAATCATTCGACAACATTATATAACGAAAAGCTGAGATAACTGGATATCACTGACTAGCATGTTTTTAATAAAACAAATATAGTAGTGTGTTGTGTAAGTACCAGAGTCCAATTTTAGCATGCTATTCACATTTATAAAACCACTGTATCAATTAGTCATTTCCTTACGGGAATCACAAAGCCAAATCAGATACGTAACGGATATGTGAAGATAGCTGATCAGGCTATCAACACCATACGACTCCAACTGCCATCCTATTTACCTGTTCCGGAACTCAGAGACTAGCTAGGTCTCTGACCTGCTGGACTAGTCGGTTATAAATTGCGCGCAACCGAATTAGCCTCTTACGCCACCTCAATTGGCCTACTCTGGCCCTTATGTATCCCATATCTAATCGTTTTATCCAGTTTTCAAAACACTTGTACCTATCTCATTTTAAAACCATTCATTTTAACAGCACACATGGGAAATCTAGTTCACAAATCATTTAATTCGAGATAGGTACCTTTCGAAGTTAGTTTTCCCCAAAACAAGTTTAAACAATGATTTATAACTACAGGGGATACGTAACTTAAAACATTTATGTTCCTTTACGAGACTAAAATATTAGCTATTCATACGTACTGAACCATAAAAGAATGGTCAGGGTACTTGCCTTGCAACACTTTCAGAAACCCTAAGTAGATTTTACGCTAACTTCGGTCCTGGCGATACTCGACTGGGATCTTCAATAACAGAATACCATAATCAGTTATACTGATATGCTTGATATCCTCAAACCCTAATAACCCAATTTGATAATCCGACTCGTATAGTAAGTATACACGTAATCACTTTATCACGTAGTCGGTATACAAATAGGGGTAATACACTTCGTATTATATAGTACGTTTCTCGTATTTAAGATAAATTTTTAGAAAATTTTAGCAGCAATTCTTTTTTTATAAGCCTACCCGTCGATCACAATCATCGTCAATAATCACAACAATTCACAAGTTTCATCACACACCAATTCCACAATCACGTAATTATTTACATACAACTCCAATATACGATTTATTTTCGAAAACATTTTATACAAATCATTTTATTTATTTATAAAATTTAGGACTTACATAATAATCATCACGGTCCACCGTCCGCTCGTAAAAATTCATCGCGGACGGTGGCAAAATTCATCGGTACCCGATAAACTTCGGGTTTCCATACGAATCTCACCGGTTTATTATCAAAATTTTCCCGTATAAATTTATTACATGAATCTTTAATCAAATTATTCCCTGCAGAAAAAAGGAAATAAAATTAAATTTTAAAAACCAAGTCCATCTGCTCAACTCTGCCCAACGGAGAAGGCCCAACAACAAGGCCCAACTGTCAAGCCCAAAGAACCAGCCCAACAACAAACATCACAGAAGACAAGGGACCAAGAATGTGGCCACGCGCCGCCCCAACCCACTCCACCGATCGAACACACACAGCCATAACACACACACACAATCACAACGCACACACACATGCACAACACACACATAAGCATATACATATATATAGATATATACATACATATAAGCAACATAAACCATCAAGCTCACCGGAAAAACACGGCGGCGGCGAGACCGGAGCAACAGGAGGGAAGAACGGAGAAGAACGCCGGAAAAAGAAAAGAAAAGAATGGGAGAAAGAAACAGGAAAGGGAGAGATACAGAGGGAGATGAGAAAGATTTGAGAGATTAAGTCGATAGAGAGAGTAAAGAATTGAGAGTTACAGCCGAGAGAGACAAAGGAGATGAGGTTTTTCCCCAAATAAACAGGTTGCAGACATGTATCCTCTATTTAGGATACGTGTCGATTTCTTAATACCACCATTCACGTTGTATAGGGCTAGTTACATCCCGAGAAATTACTATTTACGAAACGAGTTCGCGAGAAAACAAACTCAAAATCTTACCGAAATAGCTTTAAAATTATATAAATATCCCAAACTAAATAAAAACATAAATTTCAAAATTTTAGAACAATTTTTAAAACACAATTTATATCCGCTTTTAACAATTAAACGAAACGACGTGCGAGCGAAATTAATCCCAAAAATTTCCAAAATAATTTTAAAATTCTCAGAATATTATCAACTTAATAAAATATGAGTTTAATGATTTTTGAAGAATTCTGGATTTAAATATGGATTTTAAAATTAAACACAATCAGAAAATCATTTAAAGATAAATAATTAATTAGATATTGATTTTTCAATTTTATAAAATTCTAAAAGTAATTATTGAAATTATAAAATCATAAAACTAATTTTAGAGGCAATCCAAATATTTATGGAATTAAAATTGTAATAAAATCACTTTTATAAGCGAAACAAAATCATATAACTTAATAATAAATCACAAAAATTCCAACCTATATACCAATAAATTATAGACACATAATAAACATCAACACACTGCTGCCAAAACCAATACACATATTTTATTTAATTATTTACTCAATTATTACACTTTTAAAATAATAAAAATAATAGAAAATATATGAGTCGTTATATTCTTTCCCCTTAAAAAGATTCTGTCCCCAGAATCTGACTTAACTAAACAAATGAGGATATTTATCAAGCATGTCTGACTCTAATTCCCAAGTAGAGTCTTCTACTCGAGGATTTCTCCACAAAACTTTTACTATGAGGATCGACTTATTCCTAAGGACTCACTCTTTATGATCTAAGATTTGGATCGGTTGTTCCACGTAGGACAAATCTGGCTGAAGCTCAATGGGTTCGTATTCTATAATTTGATTCGAATCAGGAACATAGGGTTTCAACATGGATACATGGAACACATTATAGATATGCTGCAACTTTGGCGGTAACGCTATCTCGTAGGCAACCTTCCCTACTTTCTTCAAAACCTCAAACGGTCCTATAAATCTGGGGCTAAGTTTACCTTTCTGACCAAATCGCACTAACCCTTTCCAAGGTGATACCTTTAGTAACACCAGCGTTCCTATCTCGAAGTTCATATCCTTCCTATGTAAGTCTGTATTCTTTCTCTGCCTATCTTGGGCTGCTTCTAACCTTTTCCGAATCAATACCACTGCATCTCTGGTTTGCTGAACCAACTCGGAGCCTAACACTTTCTTCTCTCCTACTCCATCCCAATACAATGGTGATCTACACTTACGTCCGTACAAAGCTTCGTAGGGCGGCATTTCGATGCTGGCATGGTAGTTGTTGTTATACAAAAATTCAATTAAAGGTAGGTGTTCATCCCAACTTCCCATAAAATCCAAAACACAAACTCTCAACATATCCTCTATGGTCTGAATTATTCTCTCACTTTGACCGTCCGTCTGAGGATGATAGGCAGTACTCATATTTAACTTAGTTTCTAAACATTCTTGGAACTTGGTCCAAAACCTTGAATTGAATCTTGGGTCTCGATCTGACACTATAGATACAGGAACTCCATGCTTGGTCCATATCTCATCCAAATATAACTTAACTAACTTTTCCAAAGAAAACCTTCCGTTAATCGGGAGGAAATGTGCTGACTTAGTCAACCTATCAATGATTACCCAAATGGCGTCGTGATTTGCCCTCTTCTTTGGTATTCCTACTACAAAATCCATTACAATCTCTTCCCACTTCCACTAGGGAATCTCCAAGGGTTATAACAATCCACTTGGCCGTTGATGTTCCACTTTTACCGTCTGACACACGCGACATTTGCTAACCCAATTGGCAATATCCTTCTTCATTCCTGGCCACCAAAAGTTTCTCTTCAAGTCCTGGTACATCTTAGTGCTACTGGGGTGGATAGAAAAACTAGAGTTGTGCGCTTCGTGTAACACTTCATTCTCCAGTTCCGTCATATTAGGGATCCAAATTCTAGAAGAAAATCTAAACAACCCTTGGTTGTCCTTTTGGGTACACAACTATTATCCTGTCAAAGTATCAAATTCTTGTTCCAAAACTCCTTCTTGACACCTCTTGATCTTTTCCATCAACGCTGGTTGGAATGTAATCTCATATAGTTGCTCCTGACTTCCACTTGGTAATCAAACTTCAATCTCCGTCTTTTCTCGCAATCTGAACCATATTCAACTTCTCTTTTCTGCTCAAGGCATCCACCACCACATTGGCATTGCCTAGGTGATAATTAATTGAACAATCGTAGTTCTTGATCAATTCCAACCACCTTCTTTGTCTCATGTTCAAATCCTTCTACGTAAATATGTACTTCAGGCTCTTATGATCCGTGTAAATATCGCACTTCTCTCCATACAAGTAGTGACGCCATAACTTCAAAGCATATACTATAGCTGCCAACTCAAGATCATGGACTGGATATTTCTACTCGTAAGGCTTTAGTTGTCTAGAGGCATAGGCGATAACTTTGTCGTGTTGCATCAGTACACAACCCAAACCTTTCAAAGAGGCGTCGCTATAAATCACAAAGTTTCCCGTCTCATCTGGCAATGCTAGTACTGGAGCTATCACTAACCTCCTTTTCAATTCTTGGAAACTTTCTTCACACTTTTCCGTCCAAATAAAATTTCTCATTCTTATTGGTTAACTTGGTTAATGGAGATGCAATCTTAGAAAAGTCCTTTACAAACCTTCGGTAATATCCCGCTAGTCCGAGGAAACTTCTTATTTCTGTCGGAGTCTTCGGTTGCTCCCACTTGGATACGGGTTCAATCTTCACAGGGTCTACCTTGATACCTTCCTTACTTACCACATGTCCAATAAACTGTACCTCTGTCAACCAAAACTCACACTTGAAGAATTTTGCATACAATTGCTTTTCTCTTAACTTCTGTAGGGTAATCCGTAGATGCATTGCGTGATCTTCTAGAGACTTTGAATATATAAGGATGTCATCAATAAATACAATAATAAACTTATCCAAGTACTCCTTATACACCCGGTTCATTAAATCCATAAAAGTCGCTGGCACATTTGTCAATCCAAACGAAATCACTATGAACTCATAATGGCCATACCTTGTTCTGAATTCAGTCTTGGGGATATCTTTGGACTTTATCTTCAGTTGGTGGTATCCAGACCATAAATCAATCTTTGAGAAACAACATGCTCCTTTTGGCTAGTCAAATAAATCATCAATCCTTGGCGAAGGATACTTGTTCTTTATTATCAACTTATTCAGCTCTCTATAGTCAATGCACAACCTCATACTTCCATCCTTCTTCTTTACGAATAGCACTGGAGCACCCCACGGAGAAACACTAGGTTAAATAACTCCCTTATCCAATAGTTCCTGAAGTTGCTTGGCCAATTCTTTCATTTCCACTGGAGCCATCCTATATGGAGCTTTGGAAACTGGTTCAGTGTCGGGTATCAAATCAACGGAGAACTCTATCTCTCGGTCAGGTGGTAGTCCTGGCAATTCTTCAGGAAAGACGTCGGGAAATTCTCTTACTATGGGGATCTCATCCAAGGTAGGGGTCTCATTCTTCGTATCCACCACATGAGCCAAATATGCTTCACACCCTTGTCGCAACAATTTCTTTGCTTGTAATACTGAAAGAAACTTCTTGTTCTGCCTCTGTCCCTGATAACTGATCCTTTTATTATCTGTGGTATACATAACAACTCTCTTTTTCTTGCAGTCAATATTTACCTTATACAGAGATAACCAATCCATGCCTAGAATAACATCAAATTCTCCTAACTCAAAAGGTATTAGGTCGGCAGGGAAAGTATATCCTGGAATCTCTATAGAGCACTTAGGACAGAATTGACTTATAGGCACTTTATCCTTATTAGCCACCTCTATGGTCAAAGGTTCATCTAGGTCTTCCAACATCAATTGCATTTTGTTCACACTGTTCATAAATATAAAAGATTTGGACGCTCCCGAATCAAAGAAAATGTTAACAGGTACGGAATCATGAGTTGGAGATTTCTTGGTCATCTTAAAGGTTCTAGCTCTAGCAGTTCTGGTTGCTGGTCCTCGGGACACGCTCCTTCCAAACACTTCCTTGGGTCACTGATTTATAATTCCTAGAAATATGCCCCACTTTGCCGCAACTAAAACAGGTTATTCCCTGAGTCTCAGGCTTGCACTTCATGGAATAATGACCCTTCTGGCCACACTTAAAACAATTGATATTTTCTCTGCACTAACCACTGTGCTTTTTTCCGCATGTCTTACAGTCGATCACTGGCTTGCTAAACCTTATCGGGGTAAAACTAACTGAAGTGGTACTGGGCCTATCCTGGGGGAAATTCTATATCCTGAACTTCATATCCTTATTCTTTCCAAACCGGTGCTGAAACTTCTGGCTTACTCCTCCTGGTTCTGACCTAGCAGGTCCACCTTCAAACTTTTTTTTCTTCTCACCCTGCTCCTTAACTGCTAATCTTTGATCACTTTCTATCACTAAGGTAGCCTGAACTATCAAAGTATACGTCTTGAGTTGTAAGGCTACAACTTCACTTCTTATCTCTGGCTTCAACCCTTGTTGAAACCGCTTCGCTCGCTGAGCTTCCCAACTCACATATTCTGGTGCTATACGGGCCAACTCCATAAACTTTGCTTCATACTCTCTGACAGTCCTATCTCCTTGCTTCAATTCCACAAACTCCATCTCCATCTGACTCTGGAGACAATCCGGAAAGTATTTCTCCAAGAACAGTTCTGTGAATCTAGCCCAGGAAATAGGGCCTTCTCCTTCTAGGGCTCACGTAGACTCCCACCAATACTTTGAATCATTCTTCAATAAATAACTAGCATAATTTGTCTTTAAATCCTCACTCACCTTGGTGAGTACAAACGCCTTCTCCATTTCCTTCAGCCATATCCTGACAGCAACAGGATCCACTTCACCTTTAAAATATGGGGGTTTCACCACCTAGAAAGACTTAAAACTAACAACTTGGTTTGTCCCCCTCATCTCATGTTGTTGCTGGATTTGCAGTTGCTGCTGTTGTTGCTGTATGAGCTGTTGTTGCTGTTGTTGTTGTTGCTGTAATTTTTGTTGCTGCTGCTGAGATTGCTGTTGTTGTTAGGCCAGCTGAGTAGACTGCTGACGCAATAAATCTATCAATTCACTCATGGAGGGATCCTTATGAGATCCGTTATTGGGTTGAGAATTTTTCTTTAGTGGCATTCTCCTAAAACATAATAGTCATATATAAGAAAATGGATTGCTCCAAGCAGTTTATACATATGCATCATGAGAGTGTTTCCACTAAGACAATATCCTCATCCTCAGTTTAATTGGATCCATCCTGAGTGAATGATCATAATCTAGAAATGTCATCAATAGAAGCAACAATAATAGTTCGACAATAATAACAATGCACACGTATATAAAAATTGAACAACAGAATAAAGAAGCTACTATATAATAACCAACAGAAATCCAACTAATACAACTGAAATCCAACTGAAAAGTAATCATCTGAATACACAACAAAACTGGTTGTCCTAACAGCCTCCGCCTACAACAAACTACCACAACATAATGTACATATATAAAGAAAACAACTACAGAACTCCTGGAAGCCAACTCTGAGCTCTTTAACTCTCTGCTGCAACCCGGGTCTAACCACTGCCACTGCCACCGATAGAACCTAACTCAAACACCAACCAGTTCACCATGTCCTGGTACTGAATGGCTCTGAGCTCTGAGCTAATAAAACGGTCAATGGATCTAGCCCTCTCAACAGCAGTCTGAGTCAAAGATCGCACACTGGCCTGCACCTCAGGGGAAGGGGCAGGGATGCCCTGGAAAGGTCCAATTGGTAGCTGTGTAGCCAGCCCAGGACTCTGCTCTCTAATGAAAGATCTATTCACTGCTTGGTGAACATGATAAGAAATCGGAGAAGCGGTACCGCTAGGGGCAAAGGGAGGAACCGGAGGTCTCGATGAGGAAGAACTAGGACCACAACCAGGAGGAAAATCCCTAACAGCAGACACAGACCTATGTACCCAACGAGGATGGGCACTAGGTCCAGGAATATCCTTCGGTACAAATGAAGGAACTGATGGAGGAGGCAATGGAGTCTCCTCAGCTATAACATCCATGGTCCTCTCGGAGTCAGAACTATCCGAGTCTGATGGATTCTCCCGGGATGGAGAAATAGAGATCACAATAGGTCACTGCCAACAGAATAAATATACAGGAAAGACACAACAAGTTCAAGGAAGTTCTATCAAAACATTAATATATGCCAGGGTAACGCCGTCGGAACCCTCGACTGACTCTAAGGTTTGCTCCTCTATATGAGTTGCTGACTCACACCTTAAGACACAATTCTACACCTATTCGACACAATCCCTAACCTGAATCAGGGACTTGAACCTGTAGCTCTGATACCAACTATGATGGCTTCAACCGCGGGGTCAAGAGTTGACGTCACCAAACACAATTAGCGGAAATATAACAAAAAATTTATTATTAGTATATACTGACTCGACCCCGACCAAGATCCGATCCAGATTCAAGTATGATCCAAGCTACACATTATTACAAACCATTTATTCAAAAGTCTGACACACGCTAACTTATTCAGCAACTCATCAGACCGCATGTGGTCTAATAATAACTACCTCTGAGGAGCCGGGTCTAGAAGGGGCGGAGACACGGTTCGGCCAAGGTCTGGTTGATCTTCTAGGCATCTGCGATATATATATATATATATAACAGGTTGCAAGGGTGAGCATAATCGCTCAGCAGTACCAATATATGAATAATAAGATAAAATAATAATGTATACAGTGATAGGAACAAAACCATAATCAACATGAAATTTGAAATCCGTAAATCATTCGACAACATTATATAACGAAAAGCTGAGATAACTGGATATCACTAACTAGCATGCTTTTAATAAAACAAATGTAGTAGTGTGTTGTGTAAGTACCAGAGTCCAATTTTAGCATGCTATTCACATTTATAAAACCACTGTATCAATTAGTCTTTTCCTTACGAGAATCACAAAGCCAAATCAAATACGTAACGGATATGTGAAGACAACCGATTAGGCTATCAATACCAGACAGCTCCAACTGCCATCCCATTTACCTCTTCTGGAACTCAGAGACTAGCTAGGTCTTTGACCTGCTGGACTAATCAGTTATAAATTGCGCGCAACCGAATTAGCCTCTTACACCACCTCAATAGGCTACTCTGGTCCCTATGCATCTCATATCTGATCGTTTTATCCAATTTTCAAAACACTTGTACCTATCTCATTTCAAAACCATTCATTTTAATAGAACACATGGGAAATCTAGTTCACAAATCATTTCATTCGAGATAGGTACCTTTCGAAGTTACTTTTCCCCAAAACAGGTTTAAACAATGATTTATAACTACAGGGGATACGTAACTTAAAACGTTTATGTTCCTTTACGAGATTAAAACATTAGCTATTCATATGTACTGAAACATAAAAGAATGGTCAGGGTACTTGCCTTGCAATGCTTTCGGAAACCCTAAATAGCTTTTACGCTGATTTTGGTCCTGGCGATACTCGACTGGGATCTATAATAACAGAATACCCTAATCAGTTATACTGACATGCTTGATATCCTCAAACCCTAATATCCCAATTTGATAACCCAACTCATATAGTAATTATACACATAATCACGTTATCACATAGTCCGTATACAAATAGGGGTAATACACTTCATATTATATAGTACGTTTCTCGTATTTAAGATAAATTTTTAAAAAATTTTGGCAGCAACTCTTTTGTTTATAAGCCTACCCGTCGATCACAATCGACGTCAATAATCACAATAATCCACAAGTTTCGTCACACACTAATTCCACAATCACGTAATTATTTACGTACAACTCCAATATACGATTTATTTTCGAAAACATTTTATACAAATTGTTTTATTTATTTATAAAATTTAGGACTCAGATAATAATCATCACGGTCCACCGTCCACTCGTAAAAAGTCATCCCGGACGGCGGAAAAATTCGGCGGTACCCGATAAACTTCGGGTTTTCCATACGAATCTCACCGATTATTTATCAAAATTTCCCCACATAAATTTATTTCACGAATCTTTAATCAAATTATTCCTTAAAGAAAAAAGAAAATAAAATTAAAATTTAACAACCAAGTCCATCTGCTCAACTCGTCCCAACAGAGAAGGCCCATCAACAAGGCCCAACTGTCAAGCCCAAAGAACCAGCCCAACATCAAACATCACAGAAGACAGGGGAGCAAGCACGCGGCCACGCGCCGCCCCAACCCACACCACCGATCGAACACACACGAACACACAGGCACAACACACACACAATCACAATGCGCGCACACACACACAGGCACAACACACACACAAGCATATACATATATATAGATATATATATATATATATACATATGAGCAACATGAACCACCAAGATCACCAGAAAAACACGGCGGCGGCGAGACCGGAGCAACAGGAGGGAAGAACTGAGAAGAACGCCGGAAAAAGAAAAGAAAAGAACGGGAGAAAGAAACGGGAAAGGGAGAGATACAGAGGGAGAGGAGAGAGATTTGAGAGATTAAGTCAAGAGAGAGAGTAAAGAATTGAAAGTTACAGCCGAGAGAGACAAAGGAGATGAGGTTTTTCCCCAAATAAACAGGCTGCAGCACGTATCCTCTATTTAGGATACATGTCGATATCTTAATACCACCATTCGGAACCATTCGCGTTGTATAGGGCTCGTTACATCCCGAAATTACTATTTACGAAACGAGTTCGCGAGAAAACAAACTTAAAATCTTACCGAAATAGCTTTAAAATTATATAAATATCCCGAACTAAATAAAAACATGAATTTCAAAATTTTAGAACAATTTTTAAAACACAATTTATACCCGCTTTAACAATTAAACGAAACGATGTGCGAGCGAAATTAATCCCAAAAAATTCCAAAATAATTTTAAAATTCTCAGAATATTATCAACTTAATAAAATATGAGTTTCATGATTCACGGCTAACTAGTATTTATTATGTTACTAGTTCGTAAACAAAAGTCTGGTTTCCATCCTTTAGCCTTTTTATTGGTAGGTTAGCGCAAAAAATTTTGTTGCCTATTTTGCCAAGAAAAAATTTCGTTAGTAAATATCTGTCAGTTTTTGGTTGGGTTTCGGTTATTTTCAAAAAATTGAGTGTGGTCAGCAATTCGTTAGTAACTGCCAACAGACTGTTATCTGTTGTTAAATTTCGATGGCATTATTGAGAATTCTTGTATTAAGTCACATGCGTGTCTTTGTGGATTTATTGATGATAATAGTGGTAAAAAAGGATATCAATGTTGGGATTCTCTCTATTATATTTAACTTATTTTATCAAATTTAATTAAAGAAATAAATACATGATTAATATATTGAAGAATTAGATATTTTAAAGATGATAAATATGAGAGTTACATATCAAATATGTTGCCCAGTAATACTACAATTGTTTAGGGGGATGGTTGGATACAATTGTATAAATGTTTCGAATACGTATAAAATATAACAGTTTTTTATATTTCTGATAAAAACTGTTACAAATTCTCTCAAGAAATACTGATGTTCTTGAGAGTTGCTAGATCGTACAATACTCGATTTAATCACTATATGATGACCTAAAATGTGTTTATATAATACACAGCTTGTAATGTCTGGAAAATTTACGTCTGTACTATATCATATTTATAATAAATTATGTGTAATAATGTGTCATTTATGTGGAATTATCTGTCAAACCCTAATTGCTATGTATTACGTGCAATCTGTGTCGTCCCGGTATTTTTAAGGTATTTTCCAGGTATTTTATTTTTCATTTATAGCTTTCATTTCAAATGTTTTACGACCCAAATCATGATTTTAAAGCAGGTGTTTTAAATAAAACAATGGGCCTTATTTTTCATCAAATGACTTTTACCATCATATTATTCTGAACATCTAGGTATTTTATAAATTTTCTCGTTTTGCGAAAAATGACTTTTCTGGGCCCCATTGGGTCTTAAAAACCCCACAAAAATCACATTTTTATTTTTATAAAATTATAGGACTTTTATTCATACCATTTCCCTGTATTTTTGCATTATTCACAATTTTTGGGAAATTTTGGCATATATATTGCATATATATAATATTTATAAATTAAATTTTAATACTCAAAAATTATAAAATTAGGAGCCTATTAATTTTAAAAGATGTAGAATTAGGGCCTTAATTTTATTTAGGAGTATTAATTTTACTACTATAAATAGCCTTATTTTTATTTAATTAATTATAATTATTAATTAAAAATCAGAAATAAATCAAAATTCTCTGCAAATCGGGTCGGGAAGAACCAGTTCGGGTCGAGAATTCAAGTCGTGATTTTGAGCATATTACAGCACCAAAACAAGTGATTGAAGTACCCAAATCGAAGGTTTCGATCTGTTCTTTCTGTTTCTAGCATCAATTTTATGTTTTGATTCGTAGTTTTTATTTTCGATTTCTAGGGTTTATACTTGAATTAGGACTTTTTGATTCTAGGGTTATTATGATGTTTTGATGATTGATATAGCTTCCTGATGTTATTTGCAATCGATTCATTGTGTTTAATTGAACAAACGATGTCTGGATAATGATTCACGATTATTAAGGTTTATGCTTAATTTTCAAATCATAGCTTCGTGATTTTGGTGAATATTTGGTTTCTGATATGTTAGGGCTTTGATTATACGTGTTCTTAGCTTCGATTTGCACTATAAATCATCAAGTTTCTTGTACAAATGAATAATTTCGTATTTTTGGCCGGAATTGATGTCGGTTTGATCGGAGTTGGAGATTACGGGGTGTTTTTGGTATGTTTTTGTCAGAGATGAGTTGCTGCAGTCATGTGGAATTGAAAACCAGTAAAAACCACACCGAACGGTGTTGTTTTTGGCCTGAAATTGGCTCGTCGGAATCTGCTCCGGTGGCCGGTTTCTGGAAAAATCCGGTCATGTTCTTCATGACCCGGATTGTGACCCGCTTGACCCGTCCAGTTGACCCGTGTTTGATCTGAAATTTTCAGAGTTTATTTTCTAACAAATATTTCTGGATTTTTATTTTTATTTTATTTTTATTAATTATAAAAACTAGTTTAATTTATTTTATAAATGGATTAATTAATTATTCAATTAATTGATTTATATTATAAATAATTCTGAAATATTTTCTAAAAATCAGATTTAATTATTTTCTCAATTATTTATTAATTATTTATTTAAATATTTATTATTTAAAAATGATTAATTATTTTGATACACGATATTTCATTTGGCGCAGACTTTGGTTCAGATACTTAGGGATGAGCTGAGGCGTATTCCGCCAGGGTTCTGAGATGTTGACTTCAGAGGACAGATGTATATAGATGCAGCCTAGTATGACATAGTGAGTAGTGTGTATGTGTAATAGTAGTTTGACTTGTAGTAGTAGTTTGACTGGTAGTAGTTAGTTTGACTTGTAGCCGCAGTTATGACCAGCAGAGCGAGACTTTTTGTTCCAAGCACTTACACCTGAGGCTGGTGTCATATATATAAAATGAACTTTTCAAATTTCTTTACTTAAATTTCAGTCTTTACAGTTTTACCGCATTTACTTTTACTTTATTGTTTTACAGCTTTTCATACTTTAAATTCTGTCAGAAACAAAATAAACATTTCATTTAACTGTTTACATTTCCTGTTTTTATTAAGCAAACTGTTTTTCTTGTTCCGAACCATTATCTAAATTTTGTTAATACGGGATAAATTGTTTTCTTATCTACTATCAATTATTTATTAAACTGTTAAAGAGACATCACTTGTTTTATTATCAGAAAATGGCACCAAAGAGAAAGACTAGGACCGAGACTTCTAACAGCAATTCCGAAGAACAAACCAATGATACCATGAACCAAATGTTCCATCTGATGCAACAACAGATGGTAATGATTCAACAACAGATGCAGCAACAGCAGCAATAGATTCAATAGCAAATGTTACAACAGTCACCTCGTCCTGAGCCTTGGATACCACTAGCTATACCTATTGTTACTTTCAAACAGTTTCAGTCGGTTAAACCTCCAGAATATGATTGGTCAGTCGATCCTATTAAGGCTACCACTTGGTTGAAAGAAATAGAGAAAGCATTTGCGCTAGTGAAGGTAGGTGAAGACCAGAAGACTAGCTTTGCTAGTTATTTGTTGAAAGGAGAAGCGAATTATTGGTGGGAATCTAAAAAGGCTTTAGAAGGTGAAGATGTTATTGCATGTGATAGGTTTAAAGAGCTGTTCTTAGAGAAACATTTTCCTCGCTATGTGAGAAATCAAATGCAGATTAAGTTTTTGGGACTGAAACAGGGAAGTATGTCCGTGACAGAGTATGAGGCTAAATTTACTGAATTGGCTAGGTTCGTTCCAGAACAAGTTGATACTGAAGAAAAACGAGTCCAAAGGTTTCAAGAAGGGTTACGACCGTGGATCCGTGGGGAAGTTACAGTTTTTGAATTAACAACGTATACCGCTATAGTCCAGAAAGCCTTGATCATTGAAGGGGAAAGTGAAAGATCAAAAAAAGAAAGAGGACAGGAAAGTTTCCAAGACCGTTCCAGCAGGAAGCCGGGATTTCAAGCCCGAACAAATTCAATTTTAAAAGAATAGGACAAGGTATCCAGAAGACATGTAATCGTTTCCAAGCCCCCAGCCGGCAGAGAATTGTCAGAATCCCAATGCCGTACTGCAGTACTTATGGACGAAAACACACCGACGTCTGCATCAAAGCAGATGTGACGTGTTTCAAATGTAAGCAGAAAGGGCATTATTTTAACGAATGTCCAACAAAAAAAACAACATAAATTACTTGCTTTCAATGTGGAAAGAAAGGGCATATCTCTAGGCATTGTAAAGGACCAGCAATGGCAGCCAGCAATGGCCAATGGACTGTTTATATCTTTTTCTTATTTGTTAGTTGAGTTATCCTCTAGGTATTTGTTGTTATTGTCTAACAAGCAAATAGGGGGAGATTGAAAGGCATATGTCATAGCCTATTCGTTTATTCGAGGATTTAACTCAACTCAAATAAGAATGTAATAAGTAAATAGTGGATCTATCATCAGAGAGATCTCACAAAGTAACATCTGTCAAAGGATAAAGAAACATTGTTCATCTGCAGACTTGAAGATTCACTGGAAGAAGTTCAAGAATTTGATCATGCCTCAGTGATATAAATCAAGATCGTGGATTTAATCAAGTGACAGAGATCTCGTCAGGGTATCATTTATTACAAGGATTTAATCTGAAGAAAATCAGAGTATCAAAGTCAAGACATGAAGAAACGTCACGAAAGTTAGTCACTCATGAACCAGACAGTACATCGAGTGTCAGCATTGAAGTGGCGGAATTGATTCATAAGTCTCAGTGATTTTCAGAAGATTGTCAGAAGAATGGATGCTGCTCAGGGTTAGTATTAATTCTCTATTAACTAATTAAGTCATATAATTTAATTAAGAAAAGAAATTATATCTGCAAAGATTAATTTATTGATTAATTGAATTAAATTGATTAATTAATTTAGAATTAATATTGAGGATTTACAAGATTTTAATTGGTTTAAAATCTGCTTAAATTCAAAACAAGACAATTCATTTGAACTAGTATGACAATCGGTATGACAATTGCTAGTCATACCGAAAGTCATGCCAATACATTTAATTGTCTTATTAGAATTTCTGTTTAGATTAAAATCTGTTATTAATTCAGCAAGACAATTTATTTGAACTAATATGGCAATCGGTATGACAATCAATAGTCATACCGAAAGTCTTGCTAGTTCATTTTGATTGTCTTGCTAGTTGTAAATATTGTCATACCGAAAGTCTTGCTGGCCAAAGAGATTGTCATGCCAGTACATTTTTCAGTTCGGTGTTTGATAAAAGAAGCAGAAGACTTTTATTGATCAACTCTCTTACAGAATCCAATCTAACAGAAAACAGAACACACAAGAGAAAAAGAAGCAGAAAACAAAGACACAACATTTTATTTTTCATCTGCTTTTCTTCAAGATTAAATTTCTAGATTGTAAAGTTAAATCCAATCAACTAGAAATATTTATCTTGTTCTTGTGTATCAATCTAGCGGATTAAAATCCCTAGAACTTAATCTCAAATCGCATTTAGCATTTAATCTTTTAATTACAAAAATAGAAAAAGTTCATGTCGAATTTATTCTAGATTTGTAATAATTGATTTGAGATTAATCCCTTGTAACCGATACCGTAGTTGTAACACCTTTCAAGTTTAATAAAAGTTTTATTTAACTTGAATTTTGTTTCATAATTTTATTCCGCATTTTATTCGATTAAACGGTATTGTTTGCATTCAACCCCCTTTCTACAAACAAATTGGGACCTAACAAACAGTTTGTTGAGGAGCATATCCTGAAGGACCTGCTTCAGCAACATCTACATTTGGAGCGGCATCACCAGTATCTCCAGCATTTGCAGCATCAGAACTTACAGAATCAGTATCTTCTGATAAAACAACAGTATGAGTAGCAATGGAGGCTTCAGGATCATCCTCTAATTGTTGATCTGGTTCCAAGTTCTGATCAACAGCCATATCCTGATGCTCACCTATATTCTGATCATCAGCATCTAGATGCAAAGAAGGTGTAGTAGATAATTCTGGAGTTTGAGCAGCATCAGTAACAGGTGTTGTTGATGGATTAGTTGTTGTTGGAGCTTCTAAGTAAAGTACTTCAGGCACAACCAAGTTCTGGATATCAATATCAGTACTTGTGCCAGATTTAACAGGAGATACAGTTTTAGAAGACACAGAAGGTGTGTTGGCCTTTTCAGTATCAGCTTCCTTAGTTGAAGTTAATGGAGAAGCAGTGGCCTTAGTAGATTCTGGTTCTTGTGAGATCAGAGATTCCTGATCTCCTTCCTTAGCTGCTGCTTCCTCATCATCTGAAACTGGCTTTTTGCCCTCTGTTTCTTGTATCTCTTTGAAGATATGGATTCCTTGGGAGTTTCATCAACAGTCATTCTTCTAAGCCTTTTAAGAAGCCTAGATCCCCCAATTATAGAATCCTTCTGAGAAGGAACTTTCTCAGCTTCTTTGACAACAGGTTCTGATGTAGAAACCTGTTCCTCACTGTCTGACTCATCTCTCAAAGCAATCCTCCTTCTCTTTTGAGGTGTTTGAGGAACAGTCTTTGTCCTCTTGGCCTTGGAAGATGAAGGCTTCATAGTAGGTGCTGAGGATGAAGGTTGAACTGTCTGTGAAGTGGAGAGATATGATTTGAGATATTGTCTGAGGGTAGGTTGAGTAGTATGAGTGGTATGTTCTGATGGTTGTTGTGGTGTTTGGGAGGTGGTTGTTGGTTGGACATCAGGATAAACAAATTTGTAGGTATCAAGATCAGCATTTACCAAGATCTGTTTTACAGACTGAGGAATCTGTTAAGGTCTAACCACCCTTTTCTTAAGATCAGCATTTACCAGGTCATTAAAAGCTCGTTTTGCAATTTTGAAAGATGGAGTTAAGTCAGTGGTAGGTTGGGGGTTATCAGCACAACAATGGTTATAAATAAGCTGACAAAATCTAGCAAAGTAGACAACATTCCTATCTTCTGTCATCCTATCCCCAATAAAACCTATCACAGCAGTTGCAAAATCAAAATGAGTTTGGTTAATGATAGCATACCCGATGTGCTGACTCATTATAGGAATAGTATCAAAGTTTGAACATTTATTCCCAAAAGCTTTAGTGATGCAGTCAAAGAAGAAGCTCCATTCCTTTCTGATATGAGCCCGTTTCAACTGCCCAAGCTTTGCCAAACTCTGCTCATACCCCAAACTAGCCATGAACTCTTTAAGAGCTGATTCCTCCGGGGTTGAAAAAGTACATCCTTCTGGTATATGTAGGGCCTTGCGAATTGTACCAGGAGTTACCCCATATGTAGAATCATCCACTTCGAAAACAATACTAGGAGTACCATTTTGACCACCATTATCAAAGTTTCCAGTCCTCCAAATTGTCAGAACTTGTTGGCTCGAAAAGGTTGAAGGTTGGGTCAATGCATACCCGATTTCACTGTGTGCAAGAAGATCTTGCTCAAAATACAACTCAGATGGAGCTTCAGCATGATCAAGAATTGCAGCATAGTTATTTGGAACAAATTTAGCTCCATCAATGATTAAATCCTTAGGTGTCATGAAAATAATCCAGATTAGAGAGTGCCTGTTAGGTGTTTGATAGAATGTCTATATGAAAAACCAACGTCAGGAGAAGAAAGAGAGTAAAAGTAAATAGAGAGATAAAGTATAAAAGTGAATAAAAGATTAAAAATCCTCTCTCTGTCTTACTTATACTTTGAAAAAAAATGTAACCGTTGGACACCTGTCAGACATGCAGTAATAATGAATAGTTAATGGGCACGGGAAAACAGTAATTATTACTTACCCACTTGCAGTTTTTCAAGGAAAAACCGTTCCACTTACCCAGTAATTCCATTAATCAAGGTAAATCAGTTTTAATTCAAAATTGAAACTGTTTCCACTTATTCAATTATTTTTCACTGCAACACCAATATTCTGAAAAAAAAATTCGAGTGAGAATGACCAAAATAAATCAAGGGAACAAGTACTGATAATGTAAAATCAGAACTTAATTTAAATTAAAATTGAAATGGTCATCAGAATATGAATATTTATCAGGATTTATCAATGCATTTCAGAACATCTCAGACACAAGAACTTGCAAAAAAAGAAATTTCATTAATATATTAAGAGAATACATTCATGAAATTTAAATTACATCAGAACTTTTACAAGATTGTCCTAAGCTGTTAACCCTAACATCAACAGCCTTAGTCCTAGCTCAAGAAGCAGGGCAAGGCTGACGATGAAGAAAAACAGGAAGAAGAAACTAAATCATTTCTTCTTCCTACTCTCGATAAACAGAATAGCGAGTCGGATGATTCGCTCTTGCTGGCGGAGAGCTTCCAGCCTTTTCTCCTCCAATCGCTCCAGATGGCGATGGTAATCCATGTAGAAGAACAGGAGGTGTGTGAGTACCTCCTGGGGAACTGAGTCCCATATCTCATCAGGAATGATAGTGACGTGCCATTCCTGCTGCCAGGCTTCACAGCTCAGCTCCATGTTGAATGTTTAATAGTTCAAAAACATATTGTAATTGAACATGGTGTTTTTGATATAAAGAAAATGGAGATGAGTTTTGTGATAAAAGAGTTGATGTGAAGGCTGATGTGAAGTGGTTGTTTATATAGGCAAAAGAATGCCAGGAGACGCAAGGAAATTCAATGCTGACAGGTAGAATTAATTCTACCTCGTCTCCCTAGACTGGGAAGATGAAAAACAGTCATTGGAAGTGTAAGTCAGGGTTTAATGCGCACAAGTAACAAGTAAACATTACTGTATATGTACATGAACCAATTTCCCTAATGATTTTGACTGTTAATATTCTACCCAAACATGGTCTGATTTAAAATGAAACTGTTTTTAGATTTTATCCACAAATAAGTCAAGTAAAGGATCAGATTAGACTTATATCAGAATTTAATAGTTATCAGAACATGATTTCTTAACTCAAAAAATGAATGCCTATCTTAGTAAGTCCTCACACAAATTCTGATATAGATTCTTCAGAACTTAATCATCAGAACGTGCAATCAGAACTTGTCTTCAGAATTTGTGCAATGTGACACAGAAACTGTTCATCTAAAATAACATAGATCACCACAGTAATTTTCATCATTCATATGGAGTGTTTAGTGTGTGCATTAAGCTAAATATCAGACAAAGAGTAAGGTCTGATTCACTTCAGTATATCTTAGAAATAAGGCATAACTAAAACTTCACTAAAAACCTGTCATTATTCTGAAACCTACTATTGAATGAGTTCATGCTTGAGTCCACCTCAACTATTTTGTGCTAATTTTGTGCATCTTTTTAAATTCCATTTTACAGTGGCTTCTCAGTGTAAGTGAGTCACGACTGCTTATCAGAATTTATGCTATTATCAGAGTATTTCTCCAGTAATCATAGAGTGTGAAAAGTCACCAAGAAAATATTTTGCTTTTTTGATGCATATTTACTTAATACCAGCAATGCACTTGGGTCGTCCCTTCCACATTTGTACTCTAGATCTCAAAGGAGTACCTGAATTTTAATCCTTGATTCTTTTTTTTTCTTTTGATAAGAGAGGTTTATCAGCACTTAGTACATTCAACAGATTTACTAGCATCAGAACTTAATAGATGAGAAGCATTATTCTAGTTTGTGACTTAGTAATAAGATAGACAAAGTAAACTCAACTAAGCTCAATATCAGAATTTGCTTGTGTCAAAAGATTTCCACAAAAATAATTACTTCTAAGATGGGATCCCTAGTTTATTGAAGACTACTAGATCAGCATCTAGCACATGTATCCTCATGGGATTGAATAGTTACATAAACAGACATATCATTTTCAGAGTTTAGAAACTTACATCAGACAACAGTCAGTACTTAAGCAAATTTTCAATTAAGCAGAGAATACACAAAGAGAGTAATTTCTGTAAATACTGATCATAAAGTCTGATGCATCAGAACAAAACTAAGCAGATTTAGAGAAAGAACCTGAAACCATTCCAAGTTCATTTACCAATCTTGTAAAAGTAGCTTCACACAGTGATTTTGTGAAGATATCTTCTAGTTGTTGATCTGTTGGAACAAAGTGCATTTCTACTGTACCTTCATCCACATGTTCCCTTATGAAGTGGTACCTGATGCTGATGTGCTTTGTCATAGAGTGTTGAACTGGATTACCTGTCATAGCAATAGCACTTTGATTATCACAGTAAATAGGGATTTTGAAATATGTTAACCCATAATCCAGTAACTGATTCTTTATCCAAAGAATCTGTGCACAACAGCTTCCTGCAGCAATATACTCTGCTTCTGCAGTTGATGTGGAAATTGACTTTTGTTTCTTGCTAAACCAAGAAACCAATCTGCCTCCAAGAAATTGGCAGCTTCCACTTGTGCTTTTCCTGTCAAATTTTCAACCTGCAAAATCTGCATCTGAGTAACCTATTAGTTTAAAATCTGATTCTCTGGGATACCACAATTCTAGATCAGCTGTTCCCTTAAGATACTTGAAAATTCTTTTCACAGCTGTTAAGTGAGGTTCTCTTGGATCTGCTTGAAATCTTGCCCAAAGACAGGTAGCATACATGATATCAGGTCTACTAGCAGTTAGATAGAGTAGAGAGCCAATCATACCTCTGTAATCAGTAATATCTACTGATTTACCAGTATCCTTGTCCAGTTTTGTTGTAGTGGCCATGGGGGTGGATGCACTTGAACAATCTTGCATTCCAAATTTCTTCAGCAAGTTTCTGGTGTACTTAGTTTGACAAATAAAAGTGCCTTCTTCATTCTGCTTGACTTGAAGGCCCAGAAAATAGCTAAGTTCCCCCATCATACTCATCTGATACCTTGACTGCATCAGTTTGGCAAACTTTTTACAAAGCCTGTCATTTGTAGACCCAAAAATGATATCATCAACATAAATCTGGACCAGAAGTAAGTCCTTTCCATGGTTGAGGTAGAACAGTGTTTTGTCTATAGTTTCTCTGTTAAATCCACTTTTCAGAAGAAACTGAGCTAAAGTCTCATACCATGCTCTAGGTACTTGCTTAAGTCCATAAAGTGCTTTATCAAGCCTGTAGACATAATCTGGATATTTGGAATCTACAAAGCCTGGAGGTTGTTCAACATATACTTCTTCCTCCAATTCTCCATTGTAAAAAGCAATTTTCACACCCATTTGAAAGATAGTAAACTTTTTGTGAGCAGCATAAGCCAAAAATATACTTATGGCTTCTAACCTAGCAACTGGTGCAAATGTTTCATCATAATCAATTCCCTCCTGTTGAGAATATCCTTTTGCAACCAGCCTTGCCTTATTCCTTGTAATTATGCCATCACTGTTAGTTTTGTTTCTGAATACCCACTTTGTACCAACAACAGATCTATTCTTTGGTCTTGGCACTAGGGTCCAGACTTTGTTTCTTTCAAATTCATTTAACTCTTCCTGTATTGCTTGCACCCAATCAGCATCTTGAAGAGGTTCTTCCACTTTCTTTGGCTCAGTCTGAGAAAGAAAAGAATTGTAAAGATATTCATTTGAAGTACATGTTCTAGTTCTGACACATGCATCAGGATTTCCAATTATCAAATCAGGTGTATGTGATTTAGTCCACTTCCTTGCAGATGGAAGGATTTTTCTAGAACTGGATGGTCCCCCATGATCCATGTTGTCTTCATTTTCATTTTCTGATGCTCCCCCTGAAACTATGCTCTCTGAGTTGGATTCTTCAGAATGTAGATTTTCAGAACTATCAGAACTTGGCTTATCAGAACTTGACGAATCAGAACTTAAAGAGCCAGATGTATGTTCTGATGCTTCTTGAGATGTGGTAAGATCTTTAGTATGCTCCCCCTGCATAGGTGCATCTTCCTTTGGCGTAGTCACCGCAGTTTCAATAACGTCAGAGTTTAATCCATCAGAGTTTGCAGTATCAGGACTTGGTTTGTCAGGATTATCAGTATCAGAATTTGAGTCTTCATTTTCAAATCTCAGCTAATCACGATCAATAAAATCTTCGAGTCCAGTAATCTTCTTGTCATCAAAAGAGACATTGATAGACTCCATGACCACTCTTGTTCTCAAGTTATAGACTCTGAAGGCTTTTGTGGAAAGTGGATATCCAACAAAGATTCCTTCATCAGCTTTTAGATCAAATTTGGATAGCTGTTCAGGATGAGTCTTAAGAAGAAAACACTTGCATCCAAATACATGAAAATACTTCAGCTTTGGCTTCTTTTTCTTCACCATCTCATATGGTGTCTTTCCTTGCTTGTTAATGAGTGTAGCATTTTGAGTAAAACAAGCAGTCTGCACAGCTTTAGCCCAGAAATAGGTTGGAAGCTTTGCTTCTTCAAGCATTGTACGTGCAGCTTCAATGAGAGTTCTATTCTTTCTTTCAACAACTCCATTTTGCTGTGGAGTTCCAGGAGCAGAGAATTCCTGCTTGATTCTATGGTTTTTACAGAACTCTTCCATTATCAGATTCTTGAACTCAGTGCCATTATCACTCCTTATTGTCTTCACAGAATCTTTGACCAATTTATCCAGTTGTTTGACATGATCAATCAAGATAGATGCAGTTTCACTTTCTGTGTGCAAGAAATACACCCATATGTATCTGGTGAACTCATCCACTATGACCATAGCATATTTCTTCTTTGCAATAGACATGACATTTACTGGACCAAATAGATCAACATGTAGTAGGTGATAAGGCTCAAGAATTGATGATTCAGTCTTGCTCTTGAATGAAGATTTTCTTTGTTTGGCCTTCTGACAAGAATCACAAAGGCCATCAGGAGCAAATACTGACTTTGGCAGTCCTCTCACAAGATCTTTCTTGACCAACTCATTTATATTGTTGAAATTTAAATGAGAGAGTTTCTTTTGCCAATTCTAGCTTTCTTCAATTGATGCTCTACTCATCAGACAGATTGCAGAACCATCAGTACTTGTTGAAAGCTTAGCATCATAAATGTTACCACGCCTGTATCCTTTCAGAACAACTTTGCCTGTAGATTTACTCACAACTTCACAGTGTTCTTCAAAGAAATCAACATGATAACCTCTGTCACAGATTTGACTTATACTCAGCAGATTGTGTTTAAGTCCTGAGACCAGAGCTACTTCTTTAATGATGACATTCCCAAGATTGATATTGCCATATCCCAATGTTTTTCCAATGTTGCCATCTCCATAAGAAACACTTGGGCCAGCTTTCTCCACAAAGTCTGATAGCAGGGCTTTATTTCCAGTCATATGTCCTGAACATCCACTGTCCAGAACTAGGATATTTTTCCTGTTGCCCTGCAATCACAAAGACCACTAATTATTAGTTTTAAGGACCCAGACTTGCTTGGATCCTTTGGCCTTATCAAGTTTGTTAACATTTACAGCGGATTTAGCATCAAAGTTTATGTTAACATTTTTCTTATCAGAATTTACACTATCAGACTTTGAATCATAATTTACACTAGAAGGAACAATGGAAACTTTCTTTAAAGAAGGTTTTATTTGATAATAATCATAGTACAAACTATGATATTCCTTACAAGTATAAATGGAATGCCATAAACTACCACAATGAAAACAAGGATTTTATGGTTTATATCTAACAAACTGACTCTTAACTCCTGACCTTGAAGGTAAGGAGTTTATGTTCTTATTCTTCCTGCAAAAAGAAGCCAGATGGTTAGAACTTCTATAGTTATGACACGTTTTCCTAGGAGCATCAGGAACAGGCTTATAATCATTGCTTTTATTCACTCCTTCCTTTCCATTCCTATTCTTCCTAGGTGATTTTACCTTGTTTGCATTCTTAACATCTTTTAGCTTATGCTTAAGCTGCTTCTTAGTCATTAAGCCTATGTTTACTTCAGCTATCTTTTCCTGTTTTAGTTTGTCAGAAGTTAATCCCTTTTTAACTTCTGATTTCTCATTATCAGACTTTACAGTTACAAACTTAACAGGTTTTAACTTTGGCTTTTGCTTAACAACAACAGGCTTAATTTCTACAGTTCCTTTATCATTCTTATCCTCTCCATAACCTAAGCCCTCTTTCCAGTTTTCACTACTTAGCAAATTTTGAGTTGTTCTGCCAGAGTTAGTCCAAGTCCTGAGAACCTCTCTTTCCTTTTCTAACTCAGTTTTTAGAGATTCATTCATTTTTAGCACTTCATCCCTAACATAAAAAGCATCATCTCTATCTTTCTGAGTTTGGTGGAACATAACTCTTTTTCTAAGAAATCATTTCTTTTCTTAAAAGCAAGATTTTCAGAAGTTAATCTTTCACATGTTAAAGTTTGATCTCTATAACTAACAAACATGGTTTTAAGATATCTTCTCAACTCATTAATATCATCAGTATGAAAAGCATAAGTAGTTTGAGGTACCTTTAATTCAGCAGCTTCAGAACTGCTTTCAGCACTTGTTTTATCAGCATTTGCCATCAAAGCATAATTCTCCTCACTTTCAGAGTCTGAGGTGTCTGTCCAGCTTTTCTTCTTTGTGACAAGAGCCTTGCCTTTTTCACTCTTCACTTTCTTACAATCAGGAGATATGTGGCCTTTCTCACCACAGTTATAGCATTTGACATTGGTGTAATCTCCTCTGTCAGACTTTCCTCCTCTGCCCTCAGATCTTCTGAAATTCTACTTATCAGAACTTGTGCCTTTCCTGGAAAACTTCTTTCCCTTCCTGAACTTCCTGTATGAAATCTTTGTGATCGCTTTCACCATAATAGCACACAGCTTCATCATCTCCTCATCAGCATCAGTCTCAGACAAGCTTTCAGATTTTGAGTCATCATCACTTTCAGAACTTGATGACTCAGTATCAGACTTTTTGAAAAGAGCTTTACTCTTGTCTTTCCTTGAGGTAGCTGCCTTGGGGGATTCTTCTTCAGCCTTAAGAGCAACTGTCCTTGACTTTCCTCCTTTCCTCTTGCTTCTTTGTTCCATCTCAAGTTCATGAGTCTTGAGCATTCCATAAATTTCATCAAGAGTTGTTTCATCAAGATTGTAGTTGTCTCTTATTATTGTAGCCTTCAAATCCCAGCATTCAGGAAGAGCTAACAGGAATTTAAGGTTTGAATCTTCAAGATCATACTCCTTATTAACCAGTGACAAATCATTCAAGAGTTTGACAAATCTATCATATAAATCAGTCGATGACTCATTAGCCTTTGAGTCAAAGTGTTCATACTCTTGAGTGAGTATTGTCTTCCTGTTCTTCTTAATTGTATCAGTTCCCTGACACCTTGTTTCCAGAGCATCCCATATCTCCTTTGCAGTCTTGCAGTTAATTACCCTGTTTGACATTACATTATCAATGGCACTATGCAGTAAGTGTCGTACCTTAACATCCTTAGCAATTGATGTGATATCTTCAGCAGTGTAATCACTCTTCTCCTTTGGTACAGTCTTTGTTGCTTCACCTGCAACTGCAACAACGAGCTTGGTTGGTTTGTGAGGTCCTTCCTTGATTCTATCAAGATATTCTGGATCTGTAGCTTCCACAAACATGGTCATCCTCACCTTCCATATGGCATATTCAGATGGTCTCAATATGGGAACTCTGATGGTTTCATACCGACTTTGAATTTGTGATTTTGGAGGTTTCTCAGTTTTAGTGGGCTTAGTTGGAGTTTCTGTGTCAGACATGATTGTGTTTGGATCTTAAATTGTTTGTGCGTTAACAGATAGGCTCTGATACCACTTGTTAGGTCACACACAGACACTGTAGAGGGGGTGAATACAGTGTAAAGTAAATCAAATCGAACTTTAATAATTCAAGTAACAGAAAACAAACTTTATTGAAACAATAAACTCTTTTACAGTATGGAACTGTTACCTCTCAGTGATGAACAAATATCACGAGAGCTGCTAGGGTTACAATAAATAATCTTCTCGATTATATTAACACTTATAGTGTAAACCCTATGTCTGTGTTTATATACTACACAGTTACAAGATAATCGCTAATTGATATGGAATATAATTCTGCTTCCTAAAATATATCAATCATATATCTTTTCTTCCAAGTATTCTATTCTTCATAGAATTCCTTTTTCATGCATATCTCTTCTTATGTTTGTCTCGATCTTCTTTCCTTTAATCAGCTGCTGTCCTTATCTGAACGTCCTTCAGTACTTAAGTTCTGATATCCATCTTCTGATAATTATCTCCTGATAATATAATTACTGATATCCTTACGTCCTGACTTCCAGTAAGTACTGATTTATCCTGTTTTAAGTAAGATCTGAAAACTAAACATAAATCATATTAGCCACGACATTATCAAATATATCTAACAGTTCAGATTCTAATTGTTACTCACTAATATTGATATATTCTGGTGATTAAAATATATCAAAGCATAGCGATTGTTCCGGTTGCTACTCCATGGACTGGATAATGATACTTTTGGGGATTAAATTTCCTTAATCCTAAGGACCGGGACATAACCGGATCCTTGAGATGGGCCGTAGTGCCTGGGTGCCCGACGGGATCTATATAGTGGGATATAGATCTGCACTGTATCCTGGTTGATCAGCAGGGTATAGATGCGAACTTGTGGCTAGTTTAGTTCATTTGTACTCACCAGTAATGGCCTTCTTTCTACTCTCGCGGGGTTATATCTTTGGAGATATACCCAGGTTACTATTTCATTTAAACTGCTTAAACACTGTTTATATTTTGTGGATTTGTTGAGCAATTTTTGGCTCACCCCTTTTTGTTGTTATTCACCTTATTGTTTCCAGTTAAGAAGGAATATGAAACCCATCAGGACTCGAGTGGTAAAGAAGCGGGTCAAGCCTCGGGATCCTCTCATACCCAAGGTGTTGATCCCAATCCAGGAAGAAAGCTCTGAGTTGCCCGAACAGGTGGAGTGTAGATAGTTAGTGTGTGTGTGTGTGTTTGAATAAAAGATGAACTCAGTTTAAAATTGGTTAGACAATGGTTTGTAATAAAGAGAGTTTATAAGATTTTGAATTTGGTTTGTAATAAAATAGTTAGTGGTTCTTGTTTTCATACTTCAACCTAAAAAGATCCTGGTTAGTGTTAAAGGGGTTTAGATTCATTTCTTTATTATTTGTTAATCAAATTGTACAGGTTTGGTGATTAGCTAGTAACCCCCAGACTTATACCCCGGGTCTAGAGGGCGTTACAC
Organism: Apium graveolens; assembly: GCF_009905375.1. Taxonomy (NCBI): domain Eukaryota; kingdom Viridiplantae; phylum Streptophyta; class Magnoliopsida; order Apiales; family Apiaceae; genus Apium; species Apium graveolens. Next base: position 126,971,625 of record NC_133647.1, read on the forward strand.
GGCTGATACAAATCAATCTAAGATATGCATTATCAATTACTAACAAAAAATGATACATATCTTTAACTGAATACATAAAGTCCAATCACTCAGAATGTAATAAATATTCATCCCTGAAAATAAGGAACATAATCAATCTTCATAGCTGACCGCCTTCGGATGTTGATGACATGCAAATACTGATGAAGCATCAAATCCTGGCGATACACCAAATATTGATGACATCTAAACGCAGTCAGATACTGAGCTTCTTCTGATCATTGAGAATCAGCATTTAACAATCTCCCCCAATTTATGCTTTATGTAATGAAGCACAAATTCCATTCTCAATGATGCCACAACCAATTACAAAATATACAAGGAGTTAAGCTTACTCCAGTATCCTAAGATAACTGACAGTTGTTCCCAGAAATTTATTCAACCTTTCTTCCTCCTTGTCTTGTAGGACTTTAACAAGCTTTTTCTCCAACTCTTTCTTCTCTTCAGTATCTTCTCCAAGCTGATAGATGGCTGATCTCAGTTTAGATTTTGAGCTTTTATTCAATTCCCGATCATCAATCAGTATAAATCTCAAACTGACATCTTCATGATCAGGACTGAAAGATAACTGAGGATTGTTGAGAAAAACTTTTTGAACTGCAGCTCCATTTTGTATCTTCATTTCTTGACCAGTATAAGTTATGTACATAGGAACATAATCACCATTGTATTTATTTTCTTTTTACATGACTCTTCTTTTGATACTTTCAAGTATTATAGAAGTCTAATTTCCGGTGACACTGTTCTCAACTCTAAGAAGATAGTGAATGTATTTCAACTTTGTCACAGTCTTCATCAAGAGTTGCTGCAAAGTAAAACTCTTTACTTTACCATCTCTCAAAAAGTAAAGAATCTCCTCTCTGACATCATCAAAATTTATCTTCCTATATACAATCTTCACGGCTTCAACTTTTTAAAAATGTGAAGAAGTAACTCTTTCACCAAGATTGTCATTCAGAATATTTGTGTCCAGTAAATCAGACCTCAGAATTTCCATTCCAGAATGGCCAATACATCCTCCGGTTCCAGTTTTGACAAGGTTCAGCCTTTCATTATGTTCCACCCAAGAAGGTTTCTTGATGGACTTGTCAACATCTTTCTGTTCTGAAATAGAATCTCCTAATCCTGCAGACACATATTTAATATATTTAAACCCTTTAGGATAACTGAATGAACCAACATTTTTCCAACTTCTATCCTATTTTCTGATAGGAGCATAACTTTTAGGTAGATCATAAATCTTCCCTTTTTCTTTATGCCATAGCTTTCTCTCCGAATTTAGAATTCTCTGCACATAATCATTGCATGCTTGATCAGCTTTTCTTCTGTCAATTCTTTCTTGTTCATTAATCTCTGAATTATGAGAAGTAACTACTAAAGTAAGAATTGACTCATTCAATGCTTTGATCACCTTTTCATTAATGTCAAAATCAGCTATCAGATTCATAGTAACAGGATCTGCTTTAACCTCAGGATTTGTGTCTGCTTCAAGAGTTACATTCTGATTTATTATATCAGCTTGATCAATGTCAATTGCTGATCTTTTCTTCCTTTGAACAATCAATTATTCAGTCTTCTGAACATCTTCTGCTAATTCCTGTCCTTGTACAGGAACAAAACCTTCTTTGGATAGGACATTCAAAAATGCAGAATCAATTGCAACTATTTGACTTGATTTAGAAATCCTTCCTCTTTCTCCTCTTCATCTAGCTCTTGTAGATCTTCCACCTCTTTTTCCTCTTCCTTTAGAGGTGTTAGCTTCAGCTTCAATTTGAGCCATTAACTACTTCTGTTGCATAACTATTTCTTTAGTTGTTAGATCAGGAAACTCTTCAATTATCAATCTAAGAGCACTCCTAGCATTCTTTTGCTCAAACCTTTTTTATCTTTGTAGTACATAATAATCTCTTCACCTATTTCCTTGTGTCTGTAAGGAAAGAATAACCCTTTAGCATCTGCTAAGTTAGAGATTGTAATATCACCGGTCTCAGGAGCATCATCAGTAGGTTTGTGCTTAGTTTTCCTTGTCCTGAAATACCAGACTTTTTAGAGTGTTGAGGTTGTTGAGCAGTAGAAGCAATTGGAACATTTGTAACCAAATTTTTATCACCATCATCATCAGTATCTTTATCATTTATCCAAATAGAATCTGGTGTACATTTTGTAGCAACTTTCTTCTCCCCTTTTTTGGCATCAGTATTTGAAAGAAGAGAAAACATAGCATCTAGTTTATCATCCATAGAAGATACCTTATCTTCCAAAGAGAAAGTCTAAAATCCATGCTTTGTCAGTGAATAGTTACCATATAATAAATTCCTTTTACCCTAAAATGTCCCGATTAAATACGAGGCATGGATCTCGTGTCATGCCTATCTAATTTAATCATATATTTTTCTCTTCACTATGCCTAGTTCTGTTTAATTCAAATTAGAAACTTCTTTCTAATTTCATTCACTGTAGCCAGAGATTCCTGAACTAGCATAAGTAGAATAGCATAGGACATTTTTTTCTTTCACTAGAATGAGAAGATCCTTTAATGATCATTCCCTATCTTCGTGTACAAAATCACCACACCCAAAAGCGCCTTTATTATTTGTACTTAGAGACTAAAAACTAAACCAAAGTATAGTTCAGTATACACAAGATGATTATGATGACCTCAAGTCTAAGGACACTTGTACAACTATCACTATGTGAACAACTACTGACACGAGAGTGAACTCCATCAGTTGTTCAGTTGTGTGAGTCATGTTCAGTGAACTTATTCTATAATAAGCACCTACATACTAGCTATAGTGTCACCACAAAAATGTCTATAAGAACAGACATCCTTCATAATTAAGCAAGCATAGTATATACTAATCTTTGCGGATTGTTAATTACCAATTAGTAATCCTACGACCAGGAACTATTTTAGCTCAGAGTTATCATCTTTTAGGTCGCATTATTATGATGTCATCACAATCCATAAAAGGTTTACTCTAAACTATAATATATCTGATTTAAACACTTAAATAGATAAATCCCGTAATAAAAAATAAAATAAGTCTTTTATTAATATAATTGAAATCAAAATAGATTACACAAAAGTTATTTTTAAATCATCATACATGATTGGACTTAGAACACATCTCTTTCAGCTAGTGCTGCAAGTGCTTGGAATAGGAAATATGGACCGGAAGTTTGCTTTTGGGAGGATTCTATCTCTCACTAGAGTGCATCATGTTCCCTCTATTCGTAGAAATATAATAAGTGGAAGTTGTTTAGTTAAGAATGGCTTTGAAATTTCTTTGAAATGTAATAAAGTAGTGACTACTAACACTGGTGCATTTTTTGGCAATGATTACTTGTGTGATGGTTTGTTTTTTATTAATGATGAACCCGTTTTGGGTGATTTTATTAATGATAGTGTTGCATCTTCTGTTAATTGTGTAGAATCATCTGATTTTTGGCACACGACTTGGTCATTTAAATTTTGGTGCTATAAATAATATGATGAATTTTTAGTTGATTCTAAAGCATGTCATTGATAAAAAATCTAAGTGTCAAGTGTGTGTAACTGCTAAACAAATAAGGAAACCTTTTCATAATATTGTTAGGGATTCAGACTTGTTAGCTTTAGTTCACTCGGATATATGTGAATTCCGTGGTGTGTTGACTAATGATCACTGTAGATATTTCATTACCTTCATAGATGATTGTAGTAGATATTATTATGTTTATTTGCTTAAACATAAGGATGAAGAACTAGATAAATTCATTATGTTTAAAAATGAAGCTGAAACACAACTGGCAAGGTACTTAAACATTTGAGGTATGATGGAGATGATTAGTATATGAGTATCTTGTTTAATGAATTTTGCGCAAGCAACGGTATAGTTCATGAGGTTAATCCACCATACACACCTGAGTCTAATGGGGTGGACGAGCAAAAGAACAGAACTTTTAAAAACATGATTAACAGTATTCTAATTAATTCTGGGTTGCCTAAGTATATGTGGGGAGAGGCTCTGAATACCGCCTTCCAAATTCTGAATAGAGTCCCTCTGAAACATATGGACAAGACACCTTATGAATTATGGAGAAAGCGTAAGAAAAGTTTGAGTTATCTTCGTGTGTGGGGGTGCCTTGCTAAGGTGCTTGTCCCTGAAGATAAGAGAAATGAACTAGGTCCCTGAACATATGGACAAGATGGGATTGTGGCGAATACAATAGTTGAGTTTCATGATGCAACTTTCTTTGAGGAAGTTTTCCCTATGAAGCCTGGTATACCTTTGGGTAATTCTGAGGATGATCCCACCCAGATATCGAGTTCTATTCCTAATCATGTGGAAAAGTTGACAAATGTGAGGGATGATCCTGATAGTAGCTCTACTCCTAATGAAGTTGAGGAACCTAGAAGGAGTAAGCGTTCAGAAGTAGTCAAGGACTTTGGAAGTGATTTTATCACGCACAATGTCGAGGATGAGCCTTTAACTTTTCGTTGAGCCATGGATTCTTCGAAGTCAAGGCATTGGAAAGGCTCTGTGAAGAGTGAAATTGACTCAATTATTTCTAACGGAACATGGGAGTTAGTTGATCTCCCTCCTGGGTGTTCTACTATTGGATGTAAATGGATCTTTAAGAGGAAGCTAAACCTTGATGGCTCAATAGATAAGTACGACGCTAGGCTAGTTGCTAAGGGCTTTAGGCAAAGGGAAGGCATTGACTATTTTGATACATGCTCCCCTGTTGCCCGAATGACAATAATCAAAATGCTTATTACATTGGCTTCCGTACATGGTCTTATCACCCATCAAATGGATGTTAATACAACTTTTCTTCATTATATGGACCAGCCTGAGAGATTTGTTGCTTCTGGTAATGAGAGGAAAGTATGTAGACTAGTCAAGTCCGTCTATGGCCTTTAACAAGCACCAATAAACTGGCGTTAAAAGTTTAATGTAATTGTTTTAGACTTCGAGTTTTTATTTAATAAAAGTGACAAATGTTTCTACTATAAAGTTAGAGGTAATAATTGTGTGATTGTGTGCTTGTATGTAGATGACATTTTATTGTTCGGAACCGATATTGAGATTATTAATGAGACAAAGAGTTTCTTGAAGAGACACTTTAAACTGAAGGATATGGGTGAGGCTAGTATGATTCTTGGGATCAAGTTGAGTCAATCAACGGTTAGAATAACATAGTCACAATCTCATTATATAAAGAAATCTATACTTGAGAAGTACGATTATTCAAATTATAGAATCGCGGGTACACTATATGATTCAAAAGTTGCTATAGTCAAGAATAGTTCAGGAGTACCTGTGTCTCAATTAAGGTATTCTCAGATTATTAGGAGTTTGCAATATCTTTCTAATGTGAATAGACCAGATATTTCTTATTCTGTGTCTAAGTTAGCTAGATATACAAGTTTTCCAAAAAAGACTCGTTGCGAGGAAATGGATAAAGTTCTTAGATATCTCAAGGGAACTCTTTCCCTTGGCTTGCATTACCGGAGATTTCCGGGGGTACTTGAGGGGTACAGTAATGCAAGTTGGATAGCTAAGAAATCTGGTTCCAATGGAGTGACTAGATATGTGTTTACCCTTGCGGGTGGAGCAGTGTCCTAGAAGTCTTCTAGACAGACTTTGATTATTCGGTCAATTTTTTAGGCTGAATTATGTGCACTTGATGCCACGGGGAAGGAGGATGAATGGCTACATGGGCTTATATCTATGTCACATGTAGTAAGCAAACCGCTTCTTTCCTTTTCCTTTTATTGTGATAGTTGTACAAATATCGAAAAGATCAGAAGTGTGGAGTATAATGCTAAGACCAAGAGACACATCCAAGTTAGTTTAAAGTCTATAAGGGTTCTTGTGTCTGATAGGATTATTGCTATAGAGTTCATAGGAACTCAAGATAATATAGTTGATCCGCTGACTAAGGGGCTTGAGCATGCTCTAGTCCTTAATTCGAGGTTGGGGATGAGACTGGTAACCCATCATGATTCTCAACTGCGGGAACCGAATACACATAAGAAAAGATCTCTCGAAGTGTATTCAATGTGGTAATAACAAGTTGTAAAGATGAATTGGTAGTACCTCTACCATATACAGTTAGATACTTATGTTTCTGAGTCTATCCCCAGTAACCTTAATGAGGTACTTGAACTGCTAGTTAGCAATAGTTTTAATAAACTCTGATGGAAACAATTTTAGATCAGAATTTGATAAATACTGATGACCAAATACTGTGTCAGGATTTATAAACTCTGAATGGGGTCAAGTCATAAGACGAGATGTTGGCACTACATCTTTGGAGATGCCCAGGTAAGAGAATGTAATTATGAGGTCCAAATTAGAGGAAATGGTTATTCTTTGAAGCATTCGACGAATAGGATCGAGACACGATCATAACATCGCAAAGCCGTAGATCTGCACCATGGCCTTTTGACTTGTCTTCGTCTATGGAGTGTGGTTACATCAGATGAATAGAGATTCAAGGTGAAACATTATCTATATCCGGTAGCCATCGAAGTAGGGGACTTAGGAGGGTTCAAACACGAAAGGGTACCTACTCTGTAAAGCAAGTCATGGTAAAATATGATATATATTTCTGTATGTATTTATGGGGGATTGTTAGAAAAATGGAAAGTTTGAGATTTGTTTTAGACATGTTCTTGATGCAAATTTCTAAAATAAATTGTCGGAGGTTGATCCTTGGTATGATGACTTAAACTTTCATGTTTGAATCTAAGTCATTTTCTTAGTGTAATACATAAAGAAATTGATGTGAAGTCTAGTAACTTGAAAGGGTTTTGTGGGTTTGTCCCATATTGATAAGGTAAAGAGGGGTTGAGTACTTTATATATTACCATATCTTAAGTGTAGTGTACAACTACTAAAACATGTGGTTGTACATGGTGTTATTGTGTGCCTTGCGTGCACACACACGCGCCATCTCCGCCTCGCCTCGCCACGACTCGACTCGACTCGACTCGGGTCGGGTGGAAGGGCGATTTGCACGAAGGTCTCGGCGTCGCGTACGCGAGGCGACCTGGGCGAGAAATTTTACTGCTTGTTTAATTAAAATATTTAGTGACTTATTATATTACTTTAATATGATTATTGAATCAGTGTAACATGGAATATTAGTATTTGATGATCAGAATTACAAACTCGAAATTGCTAGAATAAATATTGATCAGGATTTGTTGAGGCTGACAAATCCTAACGTCTGGTCAGGATTTTTCGTGGCTGACAAATCCTGGTGCTTGGTCAGGATTTGCTGAGGCTGACAAATCCTGACGTCTGGATCAGGATTTGCTGAGGCTGAATAAATCCTGACGCCTAGATCAGGATTTGTTGTGGGTAAATACTGATCGGCTGGGCTGTGTGTATCAGGATTTGACAAATACTGATACTGACTGTTACGTTTCTGATTCAGAAATATATTTTATTAAATGCATATTAAGTAATTATATTTATTTTAATTAATGTAATATCTTCAGTTACGTTTTGTTTTGTATTATATACAAAACTAAATGTTTGTAATAACATTTACAGAACACATAAACCTGTGAAACCCTAACTATTACTTCTTTATTTTTTTCTCTGCCATAATATACAAATTATAGCATAGGTTTTCTGGGAGAATTAAGGAACATGTCGTTGTTGAGCATTACGTTACTATGGACGCGTTGCTCTGTGCTGTTTTATCCTGAAAATGATATTGCTGCAAGCCAATACAATGTAAGTGGGGCAATAATCTCTTCAAGAACAGTCTAAGCTTCTCGAACGCTAGGCGACTCAGCTGTTATTTGTTCTTTCAGATTTGTTAAAGTTTCTGTTAGAGTTAAGTGTTTGATCCTCTCTTTGTCTATTCAGTTACTGATTTATCTTCTTGTTTCGCCTTCGTATTTTGTTTCGCTACTTGGTTTATTGCATGTTCTTACTTAATTCTGATTATAAAACTGTCTCATTGTTGCGTATAGTGTTAATTTATAACCAAAATTTTATGAATCAAAATCCCATTTTCGTATAACTCAGTTGGTAGAAATACTAAAACTAAAAATTGGAGACGTTAGTAGTTTTTACACCATTCTTTTTAACTACGATTTTTTATTATGTAGCCATGAGCACACACTTAGGTAGTAGGTGACAAATTTTGATAAGTTCTTTCATAATAATTATAATGAATCTGTATACACAAAAATTTATACCAATAAAAATTAGCCAACTCATCATAAATTTATTATAACGTATTTTACGTATACATACAACCCAAATGAACAATATCCGAGTCTGTCCCCGAGTTCATTTAGCTCTTTAAGTTTTTTTATCCGGTACTCCATTTTTTTGACAGCATAAATTTATTTTGTTGTTTTAAAAGAATTGATTTAGTAATAAAAAATAATACGGCATTTAAAAAATTATCGAGTGGATCAATTATATAAACAAATTATATCGTTGATTAATATAATCTCTAGGGAGATATAATCAAATGGTTTGTTAAAGGCTTAGTTTGAGTTATCCATCATATATGCACTTCCATAATCTTTTTATCACTGAAACAAAATCTTAAAAATATCACAAATTCAATATGCTAGACATGAAATCAATTCTCACAAGAATAGATTAAACAAACCCAATCAAATTGAAAATTCTACCAAAAAAGAGATTTAATTAAAGAAACAAACAATCTTAAAGAGCAGAAATCTTTGCCCCTGTCAGAGGAGTATTATTGGAAACAAGAATAACATAATGAAGATATTCACCGATGAAAATTAGGGCTGAGCTAAAAACTAAATTAAAAATAAAACCGAACAGGAACCGGAGAAAATCAGAGAACGCCGAGTAAATAAAACTGATCCAAAACCTTAACGGAAAATTAAAAAACTGAACCAATTTAAATGTCTCAGTTTCGATCATGCGTTCCAATTGAACCGCTAAAAACCGAAACAACCCAGTTACTAATATTAATAAATAAATTTTATATCTTGTATTTATATATAATTTAAATACTGTTTATGAATTTTTTGATTATATGTTTACTAATTTTGTATACTGTCTTTGATTGTTTTATTGAATTGATCCGGTGCATTTGTTAAGCTCAGACAGTTGCCCCGGTATTTACTTAGTCCGCTACTTTCTGCTCAAACTGTGCATATCAGTTATCAGTATGAGTTATCGCCGTTATTCTAAAAATTCCCGATTTAATTGAATAATTTTTTATTAATCTTCTAAAAAGGTCCTTATCAATTTGATTTTTATAATTCAATTAATCATTACGAATTTTCCTTTATCTAAGTATATATAATTATTTATTAAAACTAAAATAATATTGTAATTTAAATATGAATAGTTATAGAAATTATGATATAATAAATATTTGTTAATAAATAACTAATATAATCATAAAATATAATTTAATATTATAATATATTTCATTTTTATTCCGGTTAATCCTTTCAATTAATCCCTGATTTTTAATTAATCCCAAATCGATAACTTAACTGAACTTCACCGATTCTCTATTTTTACGTTACCGGTTATCAATAGATATCACTATTTAAGAGTTGCGCCTTTTTTGCTTAAAATGATGACGACTTATTTGAACTTCTTGAAAAAGCCTCCTTGTTCTTGCCAAAAAAGATTGGGGACATTGAAATCACTTTTAGAGCATTTGTATCCATGAAAAAAAAATAGTTGATTTATGGGTTTTTCCATTCTTTTATAAAATAGTATGCACCCTTTATTTTTTAACTCCATCAATTACTCCTTCTTCCTCAATTCATCAATTAGTATTTTTAATGGAGATGCCCCTGTCCATCAATCAAGGGACCCCATAAAAAATAACCACTTTTCTTTATTTTTTTCATCCAACTATGTAATATGTTTTTTAGTTTAATTATGTTCAATGTTTTTAAATTCAATAAAAATATTTATTAGATCAACGAAGTACTCTTTCCTAGATTTTTTTCCTCTATATAACCTTTGTCTATGATGATTGGGATATTTTTCAGGCCGTGAGCCGCGTTCTTATGGCTGATCTGAAGTGTCGATGAACTCTATCGTCATTGCCGCTTCGGTAACCATAATATTCATGATTTCAGACTCTTCTTGACTGTGTTGTTGTCTCTGACTTAACAATCTTTTTAATGCATTCATTTCGAGAAAAATATGTAATTATTTTGAGAGACTATACTTATAAGATCATGACATTATTTATGGACAATTTTTCTATCTACAAATTTAAATCAAGATATGTGTCATTACGTGATTCAACGAAAATCTTATCAAAAATTTAAATTTATCCATAACCTTATCAAAAATCTAAAATATATAGTATTCTATTATTGGATATTATTTGTGGGGCCATTAAATAATGGAGATAAATTTAAATTTATGATGTAAAATATAATTTTTTACTTGATAAATAGTAATCGATAAATTGATGAAGTTTTATTGGTACATAAAAATTAATAAAAATAGTTGATTTATCGTGAATAATAATCAACTCGATCAATTCAATCCATGAATTAATAAATTAATGAATTTCATGGGAGCATATGCTCTTATTTGATTTAAGATATCAGTTGAACCTTGACATGAAAAAAGAAAAAGATACCAGTTGTATGCAAATTACTTAAATCATAAGAACTACGTACCCCGAGATTTAATTAACAAAGAGTTAAGGGACTAAACTGAATTTCAACTAGACAATATATGTCTCTACCCTGTCTTGATCACATTCAATATTATATGTTTATTTAATATTATGTTTATTAGTTTTTTAAATTGGAACAAAACCGATTACAATCGAATTGATATTTTTTAAACCGAAATCAAATACGAACCGACGGTTACAATTTATGATTTTAAAATTTAATCCAAAAATCAAGCTATCCCCGGCGAAGCTAGAATTGGCGCGGCAGGGCTTACTCATAGTTTTAGGTTTTTCTCGGCTGCTGATTTATTTATTATTTATAAATTTATAAATTAATTTGGTATCTCGAAAAATAAAATCAAGATTGAGTTTGACGGGGAAGTATTAATTGAACAAATTTTTTTACTCTGAAATTCGGATCTAATCACATGCATTGCAATTTGCATGACTATAAACAGTCATATGCATGACTATAAACAGTCATATGAAGTGAAACACGAGTTGAAAATATTTTCAAGGCACACAAGTGAATCACGGAAGTTGAAACACGTTACTCAACTACATACCCTAAACTTTTCATTATTACCCATTCTAAATTTCGCTGTGGCTAAATTACGTTGCACCTTATCTGTCTATATCTATACTAAATTATAATAATCCAACAAGGGTATAATTTGTAGTTTGGTTAACCCTATTTTTGGTTATTCCTTTCGATTACGACTGTCATATCTCTTAACCAAATGATCATAACTGTTAGATCCGAATACTAAAAAAAATAAAACATCCAAGCTTACAGGTTCGAATCCCGCCAACAACACACATTTTTATTATTATTTATAAAATTACAAATAAATTTCTAGGTTCGAATCCTGCCAACAACAAACATTTATATTAATATTTATAAATAAATACACTAACCAAGTTCACATATTCGAACCCAGCCAACATCAAACATTTAATTATTATTTATAAATAAGGTTAATAGTTCAAATCTCATCAACCATATACTAATTTATACTATACTATTTGATTTAACTTAAAGTTATAAATAATCAAATTATAATTATATTGTTATTAATTAACGTATTTATTTATTTATGTTAGAATTTCAATAAAATCATATAAAATATAAATAAATAAATAAAAATATTAACGGAACCCGTGCATCGCACAAGTTTTAAGCTAGTTATACTATAATAATTAGAATGAGGTATAATTTAGTATGTATTTTTTTGATTGGTTTCGTTATCTTCATTTATAACCGTGAGATGTTTTTAATCAAGTGATCAGGATCGTTAGAACAATATACTAAAATAATATACAATACTCAAGTTTTTAGGTCCGAATCTTGCCAATAACAAAAATTTATATTATTATTTTACATTAATCAAGCTTCAGGTTCGAACCCCGCCGTTAACAAATATTTTTATTATTATTTATAAGCTATTCAAGTTTCAGGTTCGAATTCCGCAAACAACAAATATTAATATTATTATTATTTATAAACATATTATTAAGGTTAATGGTTCAAATTTTATCAATTATATATTATTTAATATTAACTAAAAGAAATTTATAATAACTTAAAATAATATAAAAGAATTAATGAAGACTCGTGCATGTCACGGGTTGTAAAACTACTAAATTATAATAATAGAAATGAGGTATAATTTGGTATGTGTTTTTTTGGTTGGTTTAGTCATCCTCATTTATAATCGTGAGATGTTTTTAATTAAGTGATCAAGACCAAAGATCAATATACTAAAATAATATACAATGCTCAAGTTTCTCGGTTCGAATCTTACCAACAACAAATATTTAAATTATTATTTTACACTAATCAAACTCTAGGTTCGAACCCCACCGTTAACAAATATTTTTATTATTATTTATATGCTATTCAAGTTTCAGGTTCGAATTCCGCAAACAACAAATATTAATATTATTATTTATAAACATATTATTAAGGTTAATGATTCAAATTTTATCAATTATATACTATTTAATATTAACTAAAAGAAATTTATCATAACTTAAAATAATATAAAAATATTAATGATGACCCGTGCATGACATGGGTTGTAAAGTTAGTAAGTTATTTTGGAAAGAATTTAAGTTTTTGTCGGCTGAAAGATATGATGATGTCCTTTAAAGAAAATACTAAAATTATATCGTGGATATGCTTTAACAAAGAATTACAATATTTAAGGGAGAGAAAATCTCGGTTCGGTTTCTAGATAAAATTGAAATTGTATGTGCTCGATTTTTAAAATTAAAAACTGTAATCATAATCGATTTATCGGATTGATTTCGACTTTAAAAAACTCAGTTCAACTTTTATTGGTTTGATTTTGGTTATAAAATCATATGAAATAAAACTGGAATTTTTTTTCAAAATTAATAAATAAAACTCCCAAAAAAATTATTTACTCTTAAAATTAACAAAACTGAAGTTTATAAATATGAAATTGGCAAGGCAAAATTATAACAAAATTAAGGTGGTTGTTGTTAACAGAGGCCATAGATGTTATTGTTGTATCACCTCTGCGGTGATATCCCAGTAATATATATGCTTCCGCCTTCCTCCGTTCTATTCAATTTTTTACATATTTTGTTCAATACACGATACATATTTTAATATAAATATAAAGCATATTTTTATAATTTGTTTTTAAAATTTTATTTTTTTGTATTAAATTATAAATTGTTATTAAAAAAATAATAATTTATATACATTTTACGAAAACATTAAAATACGAGCCTAACTCCCCATTCCCCTATATAATGATCGTACGGTCCTAATAAAATGTAGGGAGTACATGGGATCACTTCTTCTTTTTTTTGAAAAAATCGTACTTGCATTAATCAAATACCCTCTCAAGGGCAATATTACATTGAATACAATCAGGAGCAGCATAACACCAGTATTTGGGACCTAACATGGAATAAGCTGCCTGAGCTAACGTATGAGCTACTTGATTCGCAAATCGATGAACAAAAACAAATAACACTTCATCAAAGTGTTTAAACAACTCCTTACAATCTTCCACCCGCGTATCTAATATAGATTTTCCTTGCCTCCCTTGAAACGCATCCACCAGGGGTTTAGCATCCTACTCAAACATAATCTTCCTCGTTCTCCAAGTTTTAATCCACGTCAAGGCTTCTTTTAGGCTCATCGCTTCAGCCTCGAGATAAATTTGCTCTAGCTCGAATAAAACCTCCTTCTTCGTCTACTACTACACATCCAACACCCACCTGATACATTCCCTTTCTACAAGCTGCATCTATATTCACTTTATACCATCCAACCAGGGGCTTACACCACAGCCTGTGATTAACTGTTCTGCATACATGACTCATCTCTTCTTGTTTCTTAGCTTTATCCCACTCTGCTAACATGCTTACTGTCAATTTAGTGAAATAAAGATGATAATCTTCATAAGAGTTCTATAACTAACTAGCTTGAAGAAGAAGATAATGAATCTGTATGTCTACATTTAACAAAAATCTATACATACAGACTTGATATTACAATCATGCTGTAAATGAATACACAACACTCTTTATATACTCTAATCAAATTACGCTAATCTCCCGCCTGTGTCACAGAACTTGGACTTATTTCACACTTGTTGGGCCTGAGTTATGGATCCAGTGGGCTTGATATCTATATGATCAACACTTACTGCCAATGATTTGACCCCGAAAGCCGAAATACTTACCTTCGCCCACACCCACCTATTTCGTCTTTGCCACAAACCCCAGCACACCAGTCCTATCATTCGACAAGTATCTTTGTTCGCCAAACTGAAAGCTCGTTCCAGAACAGCCATAACCATATCATTCTCCCTCGTTAACACATAATTCTGGATACCTATAGCTATCCATACTTCCTGAGCGAAACAACACCCAAAAGGGCATAAATATCAGTTTATGCATAGTTCCGACACCGAGGGCATTCCACTGATACATCGACTTGTTTGCCTCGTAGTGCAACTGTTGTAGGTAGCACTGCTCGAGCTACCCGCCACAAAAGATTCGTGACCTTCTCTGGAAACTGCATCCCCCAAATCTTCTTTCGAAAAACTCCGTCAATACATTCTGCTTTCCCTCTGAGTTTTCTATACCCACTTTTCACCGAGAAATCTCATCTATCCTCTAATATCCAATACCAGCTGTCATCCTTACTCGGTATCGGAATTGGAATTTGTTTTATGAGCTCCCTATCACGCTCCTTAAATAAATCCTTTAATATTTCCCCATCCCACTCACTTCCATCCTCCGTTATAAGACTATGCACTATTGCTTGTTCCAATTTTGTGTACCTTGCTGTGGTAAGGTACCCATTTTGCAGAGATGGCAACCATGAGATTAGTCATATTCTAGTATCCTCACCATTACATATTCTCCTCCTACACCCCTGCTTCAGAAGATCTTAAGTTTCCAGAATACTACGCCAAACATAACTCGGGTTATTTCCCAACGTGTCATTCAAAAAATCTGTTTTAGGATAATACCTTGCCTGCATCAATTTCGTCACCAAAGAGTTACTACCATTTACTAAATGCCAAGCATGCTTAGCTAGTATGGCCATATTAAAATCTTTTAGCTTTTTAAACCCCACTCCTCCATCTTCTTTCACCTTACACAATTTATCCCATGACATCCTTCTAATGATTCCTTTCGTTTTTCTATTTCCCCAAAGAAAACAATTCATTCTCTTCTAAATTTTCTCACACACTGCATTCAGAATCAACATCAAGTTCATCCAAAAATTTGGAATGGATTGAGCAGCTGTTTTTAACAAAGTGATCTTTACCGCTTTTCACAACGGTTGATTACTCCATAGCTGCAACGTCTTATCTATCCTTTCAAATAAATAACCAAACTTCGACGCCTTATTTCTTACTATATGAATTGAAACACCTACATAGCGTCCTGGTTCATTCGCTTCTCTTACACCCAACAGAGAACAAATCTCTCTCTTATTATCTCCGTCGGTATTTGGAGAAAATGTAATCAGCGATTTATTAAAATTTACTACCTGACCAGAGATACTTTCATATCGATTCAAGATTTCTTTCATCACCCTTGCCTCAGCTACTGTTGCTTTAAAAAAGAAATAGCAATCGTCTGCGAAGAGTAAATGTGATATAGCAGGAGCTGCTCTTGCCACAGCCCACAGTACAGTCATGAATCAACCCCACTTCTTCATTCCTCCGTATTATAGCACTTAATCCCTCAACACACATTATGTACAGATAAGGTGATAATGGGTCACCTTGACGTAGACCACGTTGTGGCACAACATCACCAAAAACTTCTCCATTATGCAAGAAAGAATAAGAAATAGATCGAATAAAAGCCATTACTCTATTTATCCATATTTCATGAAACCCAAATCTTTTCATCATATTTTCAATAAAATATCATTCCAATCGATCATACGCCTTTGAAATATCTATTTTCAATCTCACTACCCCATTCTTACCTTGTGTATGTCTTCTCATATAATGATTAATTCATATGCAATAAGCGCATTATCGGTTAACAACCTCCCCTCGACAAATGCACTAGTTTCTACAAAATTATTGATTTTAAGCTCGACTTCAGCCTATTTGTCATCACTTTAGATAGAATCCACACCAAGACATTACATAATGATATTGGCCTAAGGCCAGCCATTGTTTGAGGCGCTTTCGTCTTAGGAATCAAGCAAATTAAGGATTGATTAGCACCATTTGGAATCACACCGGTTAACATGAATTCCTGGAAAACCCGAGTAACATGCCTCCCTACTACATTCCAGAACAAATGAATAAAACCATCTGGCCCCGGTGACTTATCCGGATGCATCGCAAATATTGTTTCCTTCACCTCGTCTTCAGTAACACTCTTAATCAGCTCAGCATTATCATCCTCAGATACACACTGCACAACATCTCTATCCGTTAAATTGTCATTCAATGTTCTTGAAGTAAATAGTTGGACAAAATAATCTTCAATTACACCTCGAACTTGTCATGTGTCTTCTTTCCACTCCCAGCACTGTTTTTTATCCTCAAAAACGTATTATTCCTTCTCCTCATTGAAGCATATCTGCGGAAAAACCGAGTATTCTTGTCTCCTTCCTTTAACAATAAAAATTCTGCTCATTGCTTCCAATATATCTCCTGTTTTTCCAGTAAATTTAAGTATTTCAATCTAACTTCATTATATAATTGGATACCTTAAGCATGTCAACGACTTCGAAGCTTCATTAACCTTGCCCTGTGCTCCACACATTGCCTTCTATAATCCTCACTTAGGCCTCCCCACATTCTTGTAACTTGACACCACAGAGACGTACTTTATCAACTATACCCAGTCCATTTGCTTCATCCCATCCGTTTTTTACCACAGTTAGGCAGTCCTTTTCCTTGAGCCAAACATTTTCGAACCGAAATCTCTTTTCCTTTCTTGGATACACTTGTCCATTAAGCTGCAAAAACAGAGGTAGATGGTCCCGAAATAGCAACTTCGAGCACCTTCACCTCAGCCTCTGGGAATAAAATACAACAATCCTGATTCGCCAAACCCCTATCCAAACGCTCATGCACCCAGTTATATTATTGTGCTAATCTTCTCTTTTATCGAAACCTTACTTACATACAGGGATAAAAAAAATTTAGTGACCAACCAAAGCTTATTCCTGGGAATTTGCCGAGGAAAAAATGAGTTCATATACTAGACATGTAAGCTAGTTAAGGATTTTAAATTAGGATCAAACCTCTATATGTGACTTATATAGTAAAAATATAGTGTAGTTTATAGAGTGACAGTTGTAAATATATATTGGATACATTATTATTTCATTTCTTTTATTAATCGGATCGGTTCAATTTTTCCCGGTTCGGTTTTAACATAAAATTATAACCGAACAATTGAATTCGGGTTCAGTTTTTAATTTTTCGATTACGGATCGTTTCGGTTTTATACGAATTGATTTTAACCTATTTTGTTTCAGTTTCAGTTTTATTTTGGTATTTTGCTCAGGCCTAACAATACCGACATGTATTGCTGGTAATAATTTTTGTTTAAAATGTATCGGTTGTAATATAATGCTTCACAGTTTTGGGGATTTAAAATAATTAACTAATCAAATAACTAGCTAAATTTCCAATGATTTAAATACTAAACTAGTTTGCATTTTTAAACCTTAATATATAATATTAAAAGTTTATATACGGTATAATATAATTGAGGGTTTATTTGGTTGCCGAGGTATCATATCAGATATTGGTCGAGTGTTAGAATGAATATTTTTAATTTAAAATATTTGAAGTCAAATTTTTAAATTTAATTAAAAGTATAATTTTTTTATTATTTGTTTGGTTTATAGATATATTTTGGTATTAAATATTTACACTTAATTGCTTAAATGGAAATTAGAATAAAAATTAAAGTTGATTCTCATGCAACTATCTCATACACAATTCCCCCACTGCGTTAAAATATTCTGTTGTGCAAGACATGCATGTACATAACAAAACTAAGTCATATTGACAACCTTAAGGATAAGTTGTATGATAATCTATATTGTATTTTGTAATTGTATTCCTTGAGTCTGTAAAAATGTTAAGTAGATAAGACTGGAGGATTTTTCTGTGAACAACTTTCAAGCTAAGGAACAAACTCTGGAAGAAGATCAATTCATAATCATGCCTCAGAGAGAAGTGTAGCAGGTTGGTTTGAATAATACTGTTCTAAGAAAATTGTTCTAAGTCAGATATCGACAAGTCATAGATCAAGGGATATCGAGAAGCCTACCGAGAAGTCCAAAATGACTTGTAGGGAAGTCCTAGAAGATATCGACAAGTCAAATTGCATGTAGAGATCTCAGATATCGACAAGTCAAAATGTATATTTAGAGAACTCGAGATATCGACAAGTCATTTTTTTATGTAGAGATCTAGAGATATCGACAAGTCAAAATCTTCATGTAGAGAACTTAAAATGTCGACAAGTCAAAAGCCCATGTAGAGAACTAGAGATGTCGACAAGTCTTTATACATGTAGAGAACTGGATTCCTCGACAAGTTAAAGACACATGTAGAGAACTTAAGATATCGATAAGTCATTATACTTATCGATGTGATATCTCTACGAGATAAAAGAGATCTCAACAAACTATCTCATAATTTAGAATACAGACAAGTTCAAGAATCAAGATTACCAATCAACAAATAATTTATTCACTGAATTGAAAAGACTACAAAAGCAGCTTGAAGAATACAAGATCAAGGGTCAAGTTTCAATGGACAAAGGATGGTCACAGACGTACAAGATTTTGCACATATTTGCTAACACCAGAAAATGAAATAAACAATGTAGCTTTCGAAACTGTGCTAGTACATTTTAGTGCAAGTTTTTTTAAATCTGTGATGTTGATTTATAAAGCATGCACTGATCCTTAGTTTAGAGGTTACGAAATAGATCTAAAAAAATCTTACGTTCTCTCTCAAGATTTGTAGTTGAGTTCTTATTTCTAAGAACACGGATTTATAGCAAAACAATTTTGATTAATACAATCAAGTGAGTTTTTGATAAATTGTTTTGTGTATTTACTATCAAACAATTTATGTCTAAAAATTCATATTTTCTTTGTTCAATTTAAGCCAAATACTTTCAAAAGAGAATTAAAATTCAAAGAAACACATTCATCCCCCCTGTGTTATACTTTATTGCACTCATTATCTAACAAGTGGTATCAGAGCACTTGGTAATATCTCTCTATCCAGTTCACAATCCATACCTTCTACATCAACCAACCTACAAATCCAAAATCTTCAAGCACAAGTTACAGATATTCAAGCCTCCAACATTTCTCTGTTAACTCAAGTCTCACAGCTCACCTCCCTTGTCACCAGTTGTAACACCCCCAAATCCGGGGTCGGGAATCCGGGTTGTCACGAGTTCCATTTCCCTTAATAACACCCAATCTTAATAAATAATCAACTACTCTGTACTGTGACCCCACAATAAACACACACACCACAAGTTATAGTCTCAGAGATGAATATCCAAAAGTAACACGAATCATTTTATTCCAAAATTATATGCCATTACACCTTAAAAGGGTTTCTGAATAGATTTACATTTCTTTGCCATTATTATAATTCATAAATATACATAATCTGGTACATCAAAAGTTGAAAGCCTAGCCTATTGGTAGCTCCTACCTCAGCTACGGCGGCATCAATGCCTATAGGAAACTGCAGAACGTTTTCTATCCGCTCGCGAATCGGGAGCTTGGTCTTGTTCATCTTTTCTATCTGTTGTTGTGTGATGAAAGAAGAAAGCAAGGGTGAGCAGCAAGCCCACCAAAATAATATGTATAATGATTAACAATATATGAGCCTTCTCATAGTACTCATGAAAGTCTTGGTCAAAAGAAATGAACCAAGTTTGATATCTTAATGCGATAAAGTCGCAAAATATTCAGTATATATACATATATACTTTTCAAAATCTTAGAAGTCCTCTTCCATGTATAATATACACAAAGTTCCAGTTTATAACTGTATAAAAAAATATCGTTGCAAGGTGATCTCATATATCTAACCTTGTCTCAACGTTTTTCTGAAAGTCTTTGATATGCATAAGATAATCATTTACTAGATATAAGTTTAAAAGATGAAGTTACAAGATACTCCAATATACTTATATCTTTTCCGAATACTACTTGAACTACCACCGTTCAAGTTATAATTAGTTTCAAAAGTTCATCACACTGATGAGACCACAAAATAAGACTTGAATAGATTCAATCTTTGAAATATTTTGAAGGAAATGAAGTTATGATATACTTCATTAAGTCCTGATATATATATACACCTATATATATACATACGTTTCCTGAAAACCTCTGTCATGTAAAGTATGAACAGAATTGCAATATCCAATAAATTTGGAAAGGAAAGAATTTTGGCATAAACCTGATATCTTGCTGATCAGGCAAAGATACCAATAAGTAACCTTTTCTACTAGTAGATGGACGAATTCCCCACTGGTCATCACCCTGGTCGCAATAGGACCTTATGCTGGACTGCCACTCAGCCACTTATGCATTTGATGGACTCCCACAGAGCCACTTACACTATCATGGACGCCCACTGAGCCCATGTTGCTTATGCCGACTCGATAGATGGACTTACTTCCCGAACGTTGGGTAAGTAATCAATTCATTTACCAAAACTGCAACCTTGTTGCGAATATAAAATACACCATAGAGCCGGATCCCTCAGGTTTTGAGCGAGTATTTAAATCCCCTTTTTAAAAGGAAGATCTTAAATATAAAAATGAGTTTTGGGATCCGCTCTAACTTTTAAAAATCATTTTGAAGACTCGAAAACACTTTAAAGAGTGTTTGGAGTAATGCTGATTTAATAAGATAAATCAGTCCCAATGTATTTAGAAAATATCTGAATATTATTATTTAAATAATATTCCCATAAAGAATAATCTTTATACAAATAATTGAAGTAGAAGTTGTAAGACTTATACTTGAAATGAGTATTAAATAACCAAATATATACTTATACGAAGGTACTATCTTTATTTGAATAATCAAAAGTAAGTTTGATTATCGAACATTATTCTTTAATAAAATAAAGAATATTATTAAATAATAAGTGGAGTCATAATACCTCGAATGAATATTATAAATAATATTCATTAAATAAATAAAGGAGTCATACATCCTCAAATGAATATTCAATTAATAATCATTAATAATATAACTGAGTCATAAGCCCTCGAATGAATATTCGAAATAATATTCAATAATAAAATAAAGGAGTCATAAGTCCTCGGATGAATATTCGAAATAATATTCAATAATAAAATAAAGTTAAAGTTATCGAATAAACCTTATTCGATTAATAGTTTTGAAAACTATAACTATATATATATAAAAATATATATATTATACTCGGGAACATCGACTCCCGGTTTAGAAATATGTTCACCTTTTGATCCCCTATACTAAGGGTAAACTCAATACCGCTTATCTCTAGCATAGGTATTATGCAACTGTAAGCATTTTAACCAACAGATATCTTTGTAGATTGCTAGCTTACAAGCTAAACTACAAGGTTAGCTCCTTAGCACACTATTTGCTAGCTAGCTTGGTCATCCTAGGGTTAGCACACTATTTGATGAAGTTACCATGGTTTAGTTAGTGCGTTACGTTTAATTAATCGTTTACGCCTTCGCTCGGTTACTTAAACGTTCTCCGTAATACTTACCCGTAAGTGGTTCGCAATGAAATTCCTTTCGTATTTATTCCTTATATTTTTATTTATCCTACTTGAATATAAATCCATAGGATTTTAATCTCATAATTATATTGTGATTCCCGTAATCCTCGATAAGTCGTAAATACAGTCGTTTTTCAAAGTTCGTTTTCTTCGAAAACTAATAGCGTTTACATACACTCATTTGGTACTTATAGTCGTAATATCAATTCTGAAACTCATTTTCTCATGTACTATATAGTGTGGGATCAAAAGTTTTTTTCCCGTCTGTCAGGGTTACTATTCATTAAACGTTTTACAATAAACACAGAATAGGTTATCACAATGTGGAGAGCACAACTCGAGTATTTGTATAACCTATAAGCTTTTAAGAATATTTTTCTTGAGAGAGTTTTGTAAGAGTTTATCAAAGATCAATATAAACTGTTATTTGATTTATCTATTCTTACTTTACGTTCATAATACATCGATTTGTTTAGTAATTGTATCCGACCCCCCTTAAACAATTACTTTACTGGGCAACAAGTGGTATCAGAGTGGTCAAATTAATTGTTCATTTGCAAAGGTCAAGATGTCTGGAAGTAATTTCCTGTTGATATTGATAATTTGTCTGAACTGAAAACTTTCTTGTACTCTTTGCATGTTACTTTTAAAATTAAGACTGTTGAATGTGATAGTTTGATTGATGATAATAAGAGGCTTAAAGAAAGAAATGATTTCTTAGAAGCTGAGTCAGTTTGCATGCATGAGAATGAAAAAACATGTAAGAAGGAACAACATAATGAAACTCTGATAAACATCAGGTATGCCATACTAGAGAATGTTCTAAAAAAGGAAAGAGAGTTGTTTAAAATATGGATGACCTCGAGAAATAAAGTTCATGATTTCATTAGTGATAATAACTGGAAAGAATGTCTAGGTTATAACAAATTTGTTGATAGGAATATCAATAAATCCATCAATAACACTACTCCAGTTAAGTTTGTTGGAACTGATGAAAGAGGAGTTGAGTTTGTCTATGAACTTGGTTCTACCTCTAAGAACAATGCTGACGAGAAATCTGAACCTAGATTCCCTACTAAAAAGAAGGAAGATCCTAAAATGCAAGAAAAGAAAAGTAAAAATATTGGACTTCTCTCTAAGAGTCAGTTAGACAAGAAGATATGTGAGGTAACTTCTAAGACTCCCAAACCTAGGTCTAAGAGAGGTAGAAATGGAAAAGAAGGAATAAATAAAGCAAACAACTATAAGTACATTCCTTATACTCCTAGGAAAGCTTGTTTTAACTGTGGTAATACTAATAATATTGCTACTGATTGCAGGAAGCCTAAAAAGAAAGTTTCTAAAATTCCTGAGTTTAATATTAGTGGTAGATCAGTATTATACAAACCACAAAATCCTTGTTCTCACCGTGGTAGCAGTTGGCATTCTATTTACACTTGTAAAGATTATCATAGTTTGTATCACAACAATTATGATCCTTTACCAAAATTCAATAAAATTGTTGTTTTAAATAAAACTGCTAAACTAAATGTGCATACATCTTATAGAATCAAAAATGTCAAGACAAATCCTGATGGATCAAATTCTGACAAGGAGTCTGCAAATGTAAAAATACATAAGATGTCAAAAAGGACCCAACAAGTGTGGGTTCTTAAAATTCTGACTGATTTCTATATTTCTGATTACATGGAAACAAGAAGAATGTGCTTGTCTTGGATAGTGGTTGTTTAGCACATATGACTGGAACAAAATCCCTGTTGTCAGAATATGAGGAGAAGGTTGGCCCAACGGTTCACTATGGAGATGGAAATGTAAGAAAAACACTGGGATATGGAAATATTATCATTGGAAATGTTATCATCTCAAACATAGCTCTGGTAGATGGACTGAAGCACAACTTGTTGAGCATTAGTCATATCACTGACAGAGGTTTCTATGTCATATTCTATGATACACATTGTGAAGTAGTTCATAAGATCACAAAGAAAACTGTTTTCAAAGCCAACCATGAAAATGTTGAGCTTGTGGAAAAAAATCTTAATCAGGAAACAAGGCAAATCCTGATGAAAATGCACATATTAAGGGGTAGAAATGTAAAACTATCAGGAATCGACAACACAGTTACAGGGGGAGCTTTGCGTGGAACTAATCCTGTAATTCACATTACTAATGATTTGTAAATTTTTGACATATTGGACAGTGGAGAAGAAATTATTGATTTTGCTAATAAATTCAACAATACAAATGCCGAGGGGGAGAAATCATGATAAAATTCTTGATTTTGGATTACAAATTTTATCTCAGCAAGTGATGGACAAGACATGATTGTTCTTAAAAAGGACGGTAACATTATTTCTTTCATGAATTTTAAGTGTTAAAAATTTGTTTTATTCTTTTTTGAATAATCATGTTAAACTTGTCATCATTAATTGTTTTAAATTGGGAATAGGTGCATGTAAAGAGATTTTGTTTTATTTTCCTGGATACACGTAATTTTACGCATGTAGTATTCATTATTACACGGTTAATCAAGGTGTCTCTTAAGATTGCTGTTATTCCCTAACAATAGAATAAGAATTACAGAAGGGGGGGGGTTGAATGTGATTCTGGCTTCTTTTTAAGATTTATGAAAAATGGTTCTAACTCAATAATATATATGTGTTTGATTTGCAAAGTGCGGAATGAAGTAATTATATAAATCAAAACACAAGTAATAAAAACACAAGTCTTTAAAACTTTCTGGTGAATTTGAATGGATCCACCAAAGATATATATATATATATATATATATATATATCAAGAGAACCCTGTGAAGCTCGAATAGCTCACAGCTGCTTGTACAAGTGAACAAACAAACTACAGAGAAATTCTACAAAATACAGCTTACAAATGTTTCTCTGCTAAAAATGTGTGTGCTTAGTTGGTTTGTTGTTGTTGTTTTACTTGCTACACTTGGTTTATATATCACCAAATTTACATAATAATAAGAAAAGATAATAAAACAAAACCTATCAAGTCTTATACCATGCTGCTTCACTACTCTATTCCAGTATCTTTGAATATGTTCATAATAGCATGGAAATGGTAATGCTTCTTTGTTCACAAAATCCTGCTAAACAGGCTGCCACATTCCTTTTGCAAACACTCGATGCATGTGACTGTGTTGTCATTGTCAATAGATATTTGAATTGATCATCCGTCGGGTACATGCTTGTTATCCGTCGGGTAGCCTTGTTGATCATCTGTCGGGTAGCTTTGTTGATCATCCGCCGGGTAGCCATTTATCATTTGAATCCATTTCATTTGTGCAGAATTACAAGACATCTTATATTTATATTTAATCAGCCTATTCTGCACATCTACTAGTAGTCTACATGATTCATAAGCTACTACAGAATCTATATAAAGTTGTTTGCAGAAATGTGCTATAGTACTTATTGTTACATAAGCTACTCACCCGGTGGATATCAATTAGTCATCCGTCGGGACTATATTGAATCATCCGTCGGGACTATAATTGATCATCCATCGGGTGCTACAAAATTCACTCAGTTAAATCTACAAAGGTGTTTTTTTATCTTATCATGAAGTACACAACATATTCCTAACAATCTCCCCCAATTTATGTCTCCTGGAATTGTAGCCATAAATTAAGAGAAACTTGATGATAACAAAACATCCTAAAGATACAGAATGAAAAATAGTAGATAAAACTGATAAGTGCTACAAATTGGTGAAAGTTGAACAATGCAAAGTACACAAAGAAATTGCTCACAATTGTAATCAAGATGTTCCTCTAGTCTGAGCAAATAGATCTATTTTCTTGATTGTCTGGATTTCTTCCCAAGCTTTTTGTTGTTTTCTTCAATTTGATTCTGGAGTTTTTTGTGGAATTCAAGTTCATCAGCTTCTGAGAGATGTAGCATTTTTTTCATTTCCAATAGAGTCTCATTGCTAGAGATACTCAATTGGTCCTCCGATCTGAAGAATCTTCTAATTCCTTTTTCATCCTTGAATTCCATCAGCCAATAGGGCCTTAGATGCACTCTTTTTCCTGTAAAGGGAATATATAGAGTTTTTGAAAGTGCATCTTTGGCTCTAATACTCCTTAGCTCCTCAATCATCTTTAGAACTTGTCTTCTCGCAGTCTAATTGTAACCAAAGTTATTTTTGAATGATGAGTAGACCTTTATCAGCACAGATTGGCTTTCTAGGAGAATCCTGTAAAGTGGCTATGTGAACTCTCTTCCTCCCATGTATTTGAATACCAGTCTTTCAAGAAGACGTCTGTAAGCATCAATTCCTCTAACTTCTTCCAATTCATCTAAGTAAATGTTGATGTCAGAAAACTCCTTGATGTCACATATGTACAACATGTCTCCCTTGTTTACTGTGGGTTGGGATTTGGTTAGAGCTTTGGATTCGAGAGAAACAGGCTTCACTTTCTTGCTAGCTCTAGTCTTTGTCTTCTTTGTCTTGAAGATGTGTAAATTAAGCTCAGGAATTGGTAAACTATCCCAGTCTACTGGCTCATCCTTAGGAACAATTGGTTCACCATGAATATTTCTTGTTGGATCAATCACTTTGAATTCTTCAAATACCATTGAGGGTTTTGATGTCTGAGTTGTAGTTGTAGGATTTTTGGGAAATTGGTCTTCCAATTCCTCATCATTAAAGTTCACTTTCCTCTTGGAATGGAGTTTGTATCTAAATCTTCTTTTCTGCTGTGATTCTTCTTGCATTTTCAGATCCTTAGGTTCAGTAATTACAGTTGGTTGTACAGGAAGCTCTGTTGTGGTTTTTACAGCTTGAAGCTTGGCCAAGATAGCAACTTGTTCTTTCTTTTGCTTTTGCTTCTTAGCATCCAAAGTAGCTTGCTTCTTTCCTAGCCTGATTCTTTCTTTCTCTTCCTTCTTAGCTTCCACAAACAGTGGGTGTTCAACCATCACACAAATCTCCTTACCATTTTTGTAAATTTTAGCAATTCTCCTTTTAAGAACTGAATCAGTTCTATCCTTGTATGTAATATTTCGAATTTTTGAGACCTTGTAAAACGTTTAAATGAATAGTAACCCTGACGGACGGGAAAAACTTTTGAGCCCACACTATGTAGTGCATGAGAAAATGAGTTTCGGAGTTGATATTACGATTATACGTATCAAATGAGTGTATGTAAACGCTATTAGTTTTCGAAGAAAACGAACTTTGAAAAACGACCGTATTTACGACTCATCGAGAATTACGGGAATCACAGTATAATTACGAGATTAAAACCCTATGGATTTATATTCAAGTAGGATAATTAAAAGTATAAGGAATAAATACGAAAAAAATTACGTCGCGAACCATTTACGAGTAAGTATTACGAAGAACGTTTAAGTAACCGAGCGAACGCGTAAACGATTAAATAAACGTAATGCACTAACCAAACCATGGTAAGAAAGTAACCATGGTTACTTCATCAAATAGTGAGCTAACCATAGGATGATCAAGCTAGCTAGAAAAATAGTGTGCTATGGAAGCTAACCAAGTAGTTTAGCTTGTAACCTAGCAAGCTATTAAGATTTGTCCCTAAGATTTGCAACCAAGAATCAACCTAGAATGCTATACTAGGAGAATAAAATCAATTACAAAGATATCACCTCATATTCCTAGAAGTTACCTAGCAAATAAACCAAGCTAAGCAACCAAGAGTAGTATAAATACCCCCCCTCAAGGGCTTCCATTCGGCAATTTGAAGAAAAAAAAGGGAATGCAAATTCAAAAACTCATGTTCTAGCTCTTGTTAAATCCTCCAATTATTATTCAATCCTCCTAGAAATTAAACTAAGTTAAGAAAATTCTTTCATCTCTTTTTATCAAGGTTTGATGGGTGGAATAAATTCAAGAAACTCACTAGTGAATAGTATGAATAGTAACCTTTCCTTGGTT
Organism: Apium graveolens; assembly: GCF_009905375.1. Classification (NCBI taxonomy): domain Eukaryota; kingdom Viridiplantae; phylum Streptophyta; class Magnoliopsida; order Apiales; family Apiaceae; genus Apium; species Apium graveolens. The sequence goes on from NC_133647.1 coordinate 126,999,554, forward strand.
TTATTGATTTCAATGGTGGTTTTAGGTTCTAAAAATCATACCAAGCACTTCCAGGCCTCCACCATCCTCAAGAACACATCTTAAGCTTTCAAGAAAGGTAAAAATCTTTGGCCCAACTTTATTTAAGATTCATTTTTAAGATCCATTTAGTATGTGGTAGTAAACCTAGTGTAATGAGTGTTATTGATGAAATCTTGATGATTAAGTTAAGTAGATTTAAGGTTGGTTGTTGATGCCTCAAGAACATGATGTTCTTGAGAGGAATTTGTGTGTTGATGATGATATGTTGATTGTTGGTGGTTGTGTTAAGAGTTGGGGCGTAAACGAAACCCCGATCGTAAACGTAACTTCGTTAAAACCAATAAATCGTATCTTTAAGTTTCTGCAGAAAGTCCCGAAGTTTTAAACTCTAGTTTTGTAACACCCCCAAATCCGGGGTCGGGGATCCGGGTTGTCATGAGTTCCATTTCCCTTAATAACACTTAATCTTAATAAACAATCAACTACTGCGTACTGTGACCCCATAATACACACACACACCCCACAAGTTATAGACTCGGAGATGAATACCAAAAATAACCCAAGTCAATTTATTCCACAATTATAAATCGTTATACCTCGAAAGGATTTCTGAATAAATTTACATTTCCTTTCCATTATTACAATTCATATAGATACATATGTCTGGAGCATCAAAAGTTGAAAGCCTAGCCCACTCGTAATTCCTACCTCGGCTACTGCGACATCAACGCCTCCAGAGAACTGCGGAATGTTTCCTAACCGCTTGCGAATTGGAAGCTTGGTCCTGTTCATCTTTTCTATCTGTTGTTGTGTGATGAAAGAAGAAAGCAAGGGTGAGCAACAAGCCCACCGAAATAATATATAAAATAATTAACAATATATGAGCATTCTCATCGTACTCATGAAAGTCTTGGTCAAGAAGAAATGAACCAAGTTTGATATCTTAACGCGACCAAGTCGCAAAATATTCAATATATATGTATATATACTTTTCAAAATCTTGGAAATCCTCTTCCACGCATAATATACATAGGATTCCAGTTTATAACTGTATAAAAATATCGCTGTAAGATGATCTCATATATCTAACCTTGTCTCAACGTTTTTCTGAAAATCTTTGACATGCACAAGATAATCATTTACTAGATATAAGTTTAAAAGATGAAGTTACAAGATACTCCAATATACTTATATCTTTTCCGAATACTACTTGAACTACCACCGTTCAAGGTATAATCTGTGTCAAAAGTTCATCACATAGATGAGACTACAAGATATGATTTGAATAGATTCAACTCTTGAAATATCATTCAAAAGAAATGAAGTTACGAGATACTTCATTAAGTCCCGATATATATATCCATATATATATATCTCTCATACATTTCCTGAAAACCTCTGTCATGTAAAGTATGAACATAGTTGTAATATCCAATGAATTTGGAAAAAAATAATTTTGGCATAAACCTGATATCTTGCTGATCAGGCAAAGATACCAATAAGTAACCTTTTTTACTGTAGATGGATGAATTCCTCGCCGGTCATCACCCTGGCCGCATTCGGACCTCGCGCTAGACCGTTACCCGGCCACTCATGCGTGGATGGACTGTCACCCAGCCTCTTACACCTTCATAGACCGTACCCCGGCCTGTCGCTTATGCCGACTCAATTAGATGGACTTAGTTCCCGAATGTTGGGCAAGTAATCAAATTGTTTTCTCAAAACAGCAACCTCGTTGCGAATATAAAATACACCACAGAGCCGGATCCCTAAGATTTTTGAGCGAATATTCAAGTCTCATTCGAAAGGAAGATCTTAAATCTGAAAACGAGTTTTGGGATCCGCTCTAACTTTTAAAATCATTTTGAAGACTCGAAAACATTTTTAAGAATGTTTGGAGTATAGCTAATTTAATGAAATAAATCAGTCACGATATATTAGAAAATATATGAATATTATTATTTAAATAATATTCCCATAAGGATAATCCTTATAAAAATAATTGAAGTAAAAGTTTTAAAACTTATACTTGAAATGAATATTAAATAACCAAAGATATACTTATACGAAAGTACGATCTTTATTTGAATAATCGAAAATAAGTTTGATTATCGAAACATTATTCTTTAATAAAATTAAGAATATTATTTAATAAATAAGCGGAGTCATAAGTCCTCAAATGAATATTCAAAATAGTATTCATTAAATAAAATAAATGGAGTCTTAAGTCCTCGAATGAATATTCAAAATAATATTCATTAAATAAAGTAAGCGGAGTGATAAGTCCTCGAATGAATATTCAGAATAATATTCATTAAATAAAATAAAGTTATCGAATAAACCTTATTCGATTAATAGTTTTGAAAACTATATCAATATATATATATATATATATATTATACTCGGGAACATCGACTCCCGGTTTAGAAAAATGTTCACCTTTGGGTCCCCTCTACTAAGGGTATACACAACTACTGCTTATCTCTAGCATAGGTATTATGCAACTTATAAGCAATTGAATCAACAATTAGATATCAAGATTACGAAACAGACATGCATATATACCATATCACATGCTCCAATATATCGCAAGATTTGCTAATGACAATCATGCACTTATCACAAGATAATGCATATACATATATTTACATCACAACAACAGTATAACGGGTAGAAAACTTGCCTGAGTGTTCCCGGATAGACTTAAGCTTAGAGTGGGTCCGATAACCTATGAACAACAACATAAGTCGAAATTAAACCCCGGTCGCTTAAGAAACTAGACTTTAACCAATTAGACCCCTAACGTTCGCTTATGCGCTTAACGATTCACTTAAGTCGCTCGACTACCCTCGGCTCCACCATTTTTAATAAATTAACCATTAAGAATTTTAAAGCAATTTTTTCGCGAGTACCTTACCAACTGCCTAATCCACTTAAAATAATTGTTTCACATCCCAATTAGTCATTTAAGGTCCTTTACCAAGGTTTAAAAGTAAGGCGAGGGGAAATGTTTCGTTCGCGAAACGCCGTTACTTAAAACGGTCGTTTCTCCTAAACCGTACATCGGAATCAAACGAACCACATATCAAAATGAAGATCGTAACATGAACTATCTAAACATGGAAATGGTCAAAACCTAACAGTGAGTTCACGGGTTATGATGTTAAGAACAAAAACAGTCTAAGGTAAATCGGGCATTACGACGGCTATGTTTACGCGATTACCCAAATTTATACCACTCCAAATCAACCCACAATCAACCCACAATCAACATCACAACCAAACTCCATCCATACTTCACCATAACAGCCCCAACAACTCAATATTATCAACTTATACTACTTCCCAATCATGAACTAAAAGCTTACTTAAGTTCTTTAACTAATTATCAAGATTTACAACTCCAAACACATCATAACACCAACCCATCTCTAAATACACAATAACCAAGCATCTTATGAACCATACAAAATACAAAACTCTAAATATACAAAAGTAGGGCTAGGGTATGAGGTTATACCTTCCTTGGTGAGTAAAAGTAACTAAGGAGCTTGGAATCACCCTTGAATGTCCTTACCAAAGCTTAATCTAAACAAAAACTTAAGAACAAAATTTTAAGTTCTTGAAAAACACTATTTACCCTCTTCTTCCATGATTTTTAGGAAGAGATTGTGAAGGAAATTGAAGCTTAAACTTATAGGATATCTATATCTATACACAAGGAACCTTAGATAATTACCTTGCTAATTAACAAAGCTTGGATCTAGGATTTTGACTTTTTCTTTCTTTGAAGAAGAAGAAAGCTGAGAGCTTTGATGAAGAAAGTGAAATAAACTTTGTGTTTTTGTGTTTTGTGATTTGTTTGCTTATTTGCTAGCTTTTGTTTTTGATTAATTACCTTTTTAACCATGAAAAATTGTGTGGTTATTAATCAACCACACCTCCTTCCCTTATGTCATGCTTAGGTCATCATGTGATGTCACCCTCCCACACTTGTCCTCTTCTTGTTGGTTTGATGACATCATCATCCGTAACCTCATTGATTAACTCTTAATTGCTTGCCTAATGACCACTGATCTGTTATACGGTTCGCTTAACTTTCATTCTCGTTTATCGTTTGAGGGATCATACCCGAGATCTTATTACTTGGGTTCCCTTAACCTTTCTCAATACATTATATTCCTTTTATGATCCTCTCTTAAAATCCTTGAATTTAAATCCTTTTTATCCTGTTACCTTATACTAAATTCTTTCGGTATCTGGTGGATTTTCGGGAAAAATTAAAGTGTTCGGATTTGGATTCTGACGATCTTTACATACACTTATATACCATATAGAGTACTAATAAAATCTCAGAATATCAATCAAAGAACCCCTACATAGTGTGGCAAGAAAAGTTTTCTTATTCAGCATAATCAGCAAAATCACTATTCATAAGGGTTACAAAAAGTTCAAAAATTTTGGGTTTATTACAAGTTTCTTGAAAGCTAAACCTTTTTTAGGATAGAAAATGTTATAAGGATTGTTTAGGCTCTTGAATCTCTTGATTCTGATTTACGGATCAAAAGTTATGGCCATTTTACTAAAAGTGATTTATGCGACGAAAACTGCTACAAATCACGAACTTTGAAAATATAAAGGACAGACTTAAAAGTGTTCATAAATCATGAAATTTTTAAAAAGAGTAACATATTGAGTTTCCTAACTGTCATAAAAAGTTCAAGTGAAAATAATGATTTCTCAAGTTTATAAAAATATCGGAGCCGAGACCGCGCAAGTAGAAACTGTAAGAATCCATAAGCGGAGCCGACGGAGATAATGAGAATGAAACTAAGATACTTAGAATAATGAAGTGACCATAACGTGAATAATGACTTAAAGGAATAATAAGGGTAGTATAAGTCGAGAGGGTGCATAATAAGTAGCACATGAGTGCGAGTCGCCGTAAATTAGGACGGGACCTAACGAAATGAATTGTGTTATGGTTATAGATTTCCGAGCGGAACCTAGAGCATCCTCCACCTCGAGATACTCAACTATATTTTATTGTTCGAATAATAAATACTATATACTTATTCCTTATTATGGGAGTAGTATACTCCAACGATTATTTATTTCAATCCTTATTAATCATTATAGATTATTAATTATGTAGACACAAACTAGTTGAGGAATATTATTTTAAATATTCTTTTAGAGAGTAAACCCATTCGAGGTTTAATTATTTGTCGATTATCATTTAATTATTTATTAATTATTAAATGGTTTATTATTGATTTAAAAATCATAGATCCTGATTTAAAATATACTTTCTGATTTCGGAATATCATTCGAATAATTTCAGATCGTCGGTGAATATTATCCCGACTTATTTAATATGTTGAATATAGTTTCAAGGAGAAACTTTTCCCCCTTATTAATTATATGTTGACAACGGTCAACTCACATCCTTAGTACTTCCTTCGAAATTCTCGGAAGTACGTATATACATATATATACACTTATATCTTAGAGAGATAAGCTGTTTCTATCAACAAGCAAAAGGCTTGGGGAACTTCGATGTGGTTCGAGTTATCGAGATTGATAGAATTCTTTTAAAGGACAGGGGAGGGGGTAGACTGTAGTACTATGTGTGCTAGATGGACTACCAAAGGTACCGCAGACGAAGGTACTTTGTGTACTCAGAAACTTGTGAAGTATGTGTATACCCGGAAATGGGACACGTAGCCCGAATGCGGCAAGGGTGATAATCGGGATATGAATGTGTCGTCCTTTTACTAGTAGAAAAGGTTACTATTATCGTATTACGACTGATCATCGTATACGGTGGCTCCAACGAGTGTCCTAATTCTTCCAATTGGAATTGATGCAATACCGTAATCCAAGCCTAGGTGTTGGGATTACTATTAAGGTATTCGCAGGATATTAAAATCCCTTAAAAAATTGTGTTCATAAAAAGGTGTGTATCACCAAAGAAAATTATTTTTGAATAAAACATAAATATCATATATGATGTTATCATAAAGTCATTTTCATACTGTACATTATTATGCTGGGCATTATAGCTCACACTTTTTTTCTTAAATTGACACAACACAACAGTGAATCAAGATGCCTGCCATGAGAACCACAGCCAGGAAACGGGTAGGGAATGGCTAGCTGTTCCGTAGATTGTTTGGTGCTGTACCCCAAGTAGTCAGGATAAGCTGGATTAGCTTTCAGTTGTTTATAGTTCGGCTTATTTATAAGTATGTCTTATGTAAGGTAAGAAACAAGAAACGTATATTTGGCCGGCGGACTAGCCTTACTTAAAGGTCACTCCCCGGTAAGATTAATTACTTTTGGGTTGTAATAATTATCACTTGATGGTTGACAATTACTCTAGTTATGATGGTTCATTTCCAAGATAATAACCTGTAAGTGTGTGTATGATAAGTGTGGGGTCATGAAGCGTGAGTATTTATATATTGTAGTGTGAGTTGTGTGAGTTTAGATGGCGTGGCTTCCGAGACTCCTGACCCCGGGTTTTGGGGTGCCACAGAAATGGTATCAGAGCCTTAGGTTATCAAATCTTGGAAATGATAGGACATAAAATACGTAGACATAAGAATAATAAAATAATCAATTAGAACTCAAGTCGAGTTCGTCGTCCGGCTACACGGGTAGTCTAGACCGTTTTACCCTCAATGGAATTCTAACTCTAGGTTAGTAACACCTTGCCTATTGTGTCAGGTACCAGTGGAGCCTAGGAGGGCGGTTGATCCTGTTGATGATGTCATGATTCCTGATCGTGACCCTATTCCCGAGCCAGAGAGCCCACCCATTGATGATTCAGAGGATGACCCTACTGAGGATGTCCTAAAGCAGGAGACTAACCTTCCTGTCCTCATAGCTAATGGCGTAGTATGGAGGGATGTAGAGATGTACCCTCAACAGGCTATTCGCTCTCCTACACCACCCCCAGGGATCCAGAGCCCTATGCCCTATACTGATGATGATGATGAGGAGGCGATACGTGCACAGTTCTACGAGCAATTCCATGACCAGTATCTTAGGAAGTAAACTCGAAAGAATAAGATAGTTTGTTAAGATAGGTGCATTCAACAAGTTCTCTACCCCTAGAAAATTAATGTGTTCCATGATGATGATGATGTTTTCCTTGTAGACAACCTCTTTAGTTTGGAACATATCCTCGATTACCTTTTTCTCTTCAACCATGTCACGACACACAAGTTTAAGAGATGTATCTATTTGATTTTCTTCAACAACCAAGAATTTATCATCATGTGACTTTCTTTCTTCATACTTCTCTATTATAGCTTCTTTTGTAACTGGTTCATCCTTTTCATCGAAACTTGATGTAGTCACCACACGTAATACCTGGTAATCAACAACAAGATCCACAACATTCTCCACACCGACACAGTCTTCTTCTTTAGTTTCTTCTAAAAGAGTGAACTCGTGAAGGGAAGACTTCAATTTCTCATCTTTTTAAAAAGATTCAAATTCCAATGCAAGATTGCATACATCATTAAACAAGATATATGGACTTGATTTAACCTTTCGATAAATAGGCAAATTCAATCCACGAATAAATCTTCCAATTTTTATTATTTCTGTCTCCTCCAAATCACAAATAAGACGCAATCTATAAAATTCAGAAGTATAATCAGAAACACTCATAGTATCTTGAGAGAGGGATGTCATCTTCATTATATATTTGAATTTATAATGCAAAGGAATATATTTTGCACAAAGTTTCTTCTTCAGAGATGTCCAAGTCATAATCTTTTCTTTTCCAGATCTAACTCTTTTTGTATTTAGATTATCAAACCACACGCCTGCTTTCTTTGTAAGTTCAAGTGCTGCAATCTTGAATATTCACATCTCTGTGCAACCTGTATAAGCAGAAAACTTGTCGACTTGTGTAACCCATTCAACAAAATCATCTATGCTACCCAAACCTGTAAAATAACCAAGCTCTATACCAGGATCATAGACTTCATCACTATCTTTCACCTTAACTAAAATTATATAAAATTCATCAAACCTCGATTCCGTTGAATTAGCAAGCTTTTGAGTACGTTTATCAATCTCATCCAATTTTCCAAGTAATTTTCTGAGCAATTCATCCGTAGCCATAAGAAAAATCTGAATTTTTTTTGATGAATAGTACCCGTGAACAGTGCCGATGAACAGTAACTCGTGATTAGTAACCCCGTGAACAGTACTCATGAACAGTAACTCGGAATAGTAATTTTTTTTGAAACCTAGATCTCCCAACAATTAAGAAATTGGAGAAAAAACCTTGGCTCTTGATACCAAATTGATACCAACAAGGAATGAATATCAGCTGTTTGGCTCTCCAATTTGGTATCTGAAAGGATTCAGATATTGGCTAATTCAAGTTGATATTGAATTTCTCTTGGAATTCTGTTCGGTTTAGGTTATTGGTTAAGCCTACAAATACCCCTTTCATGTAATATTTTAAGATATATGTGATGATTATGTTTTGAGATAAACTATAATTAGTTTTCTTTCTTCTAAACTTCAATTACTGGATTGTTTTGAAGGTTAGATTCAAATTACTTAGTTTCTGGATTGATCTAAGGAATTTGAGATTCAAAGTTCAAATTTCTGGATTGATCGTGTTCGTTGAAATATCCTTTTCTTCTTATTTTTGTTTCTTTGTGGTGCGATCCACATCAATTTGGTATCAAGAGCCAAGGTTTTTTTTTCTTAATAGTTGGGAGATCTAGATTCTGAATTTTTTTTACTATTCACGGGTGCTGTTCACGGGGTTACTATTCACGGGGTTACTGTTCATCAGAATTTTTTTCCCCTTCGTATTTTTCATATGGCTACCGATGAATTACTCATGAAATTAATTAAGAAATTGGAGGATATAGATGTACGAACGGAAAAGCTTGCTGATTCAACAGAGTCTAAATTGGAAGTGGTTGGTAAACTTTTACTTAAGGTGCAAAATGACAAGACACGTGATGAACTTGTTGATTCGGGTGATTCTGTTTCACCTAAAGAGAAAAGCTTTAAAATTGATGACCGTGGGATTAAACTTGATGATTCTACAGGATTGGGCAGCCCAAACGATTTTCTTGAACGGGTTCGACAAGTTGAGAAGATTTCTAATTATAAGCGGTTTGATGATAAGACATGATTTCAAATTGCTACGATCAGACTTACAAAGAATGCAGGATTATGGTTTGAGAACCTGAAGGCAAGAAGAGCTAGATCTGGAAAAAAGATCATGACTTGGATAACTTTAAAGAAAAAACTTCGTGCAAGGTATCTTCCGGATGATTACGAACAGGTACAATACTTGAAGCTCACCTCACTTTCTCAAGATACAATGAGTGTTTCAGAGTATGTTGCTGAATTTGATAGATTATGCTTAATTTGTGACTTGGCAGAAAAAGAAACAATGAAAATTGCAAGGTTTATTCGTGGATTAAAACGACCTATTTCTAAAAAGGTAGAATTACATTCATATAGCTCGTTTAATGATGTTTGGAAGCTAGCTATGAAAATAGAATCTCATCAAGAAGAGGAGAAACCGAAATCTACTTTTAAAGGGTTTGGGTCTAGTACTTCCAAAGGGGTTGGACAGTTTAAATCTAATTTTTCTGATGACTCTCCACAAGCTTCACTGAAATGTCAATCGACTGGCTTTACTGCACAACCAGAGACTTCTTCATCGGCCGAGAAGAAGGTTGAAAAGCAGAAAGTGTATATGTCTAAAGAAGAGTTCGATAGTCGACGAAAGTGTTTTAAGTGTCAAGGTAAAGGACATATTGCAGGTGAGTGTCCTTCTAGAAGAACTCTTACTATGAAGCAATACATGGAGTGGGATGCAGAAGAATAGTTCTTACAATTTCTTCCAGAAGTGACTCAAGAGAAGTTAGTCAATGATGACGGAGATGAACTTGCTTATGCAAAGAATGATGCTAATTTGCTTGTTGTTCGTAGGATTTTACACACAAAGACTACACCAAATACTGATCAACGAGAAAACTTATTTCACACAAGGTGTAAAGTTGGGGATCGGACTTGCAATATGATTATTGATAGTGGATCATGCACGAACGTTGCATCCATTAACATGGTCAATAAGCTAAATCTTCCAACTCGTGTTCATGAGAAACCATATAAGTTAAATTGGCTTGATGACTCGAAGAGTTTAGACGTGAAAAAGCAAGCCTTGGTGAGTTTTTCGATTGGTAGTTATAAGGATGAGTTATGGTGCGATGTGATTTCTATGAGTGCATGACATCTTTTACTTGGAAGACCATGGAAGTTTGATAGAAAAGTAATGCATGAAGGTGATACTAATGTTTATTCGGTACAAGTTGAGAGTAAATGTATTAAACTTCAACCTTTGTCTCCTAATGAGTATTATGAACATATGTGTGATTCAAAGAAGAAAACTAGCTTAGTTTTGTCAAGAAAAGAATTTGAAAAGGAGGCGGCTACAAATGGGGGTATAGCATATGCTTTGTTTGTAAAGAAAATAACTCCTAATCAAGGCGATTCAGATCCACTTCTTCATGATTTGCTCGCTGAATTTGGTGATGTTTTTCTAGATGAGTTACCTACTGGTTTACCTCCAGTACGAGGAATCGAGCATGCAATTGATCTTATTCCTGGTGCTCCTTTACCTAATAAACCTGCTTATAGATATGATCCAGAGGCCTCTAAAGAGCTTCAGAGACAAATTGAAGATTTGATTGAAAAAGGTCTTGTACGCGAGAGTATGAGTCCTTGTACGGTTCCCGCTTTGCTAGTTCCAAAGAAGGATGGAACATGGAGAATGTGTGTTGATTCTAGAGCGGTGAACAACATTACCATCAAATATCATTTCCCTATGCCTCGATTAGAAGACATGCTTGATGAGTTGCATGGTGCGACAATTTTCTCTAAGATTGATCTTCGAAGTGGATATCATCAAATGCGGATTTGTGAAGGTGATGAATGGAAAACAGCTTTTAAAACTAAACAAGGATTATATGAGTGGATGGTGATGCCTTTTGGTCTTTGCAATGCCCCTAGCTCCTTTATGCGGCTCATGAATGAGGTACTTCATCCTTTCCTAAACAAATTTATCGTTGTCTATCTTGATGATATTCTGGTTTATAGTAGAGATAAATTTGAGCATATGCATCACCTTAGACTTTTGTTTGAAAAGTTGCGAGACCAGAAACTTTTTGGTAAACTCGAGAAGTGTTCTTTTATGGTATCGCGTATCTCATTTCTTGGTTATATTATTTCTGATTCTGGAGTACAAGTTGATCCTGAAAAGGTTATAGCTATTTCTTCCTGGGCTGTTCCTCAAACCGTGCATGAGGTGCATAGTTTTCATGGATTGGCTTCTTTTTATAGAAGATTTATCAAAAACATTTCTTCTATTACAGCTCCTATTACCGAACTACTCAAAAAGGGTGAGTTTGAATGGTCTAATGAAGCTCAAAAGGCATTCGATGAGATTAAGGAAAAGCTTTGTAATGCTCCAGTTTTAACCTTACCAGATTTTAATACACTATTCGAGGTTGAGTGTGATGCAAGTGGATTTGGTATAGGTGCTGTGTTGATTCAAGCAAAAAGACCTATTTCATTTTTTAGTGAAAAGCTGACTGGCGCAAAACACAACCATTCGAATTATGATCGTGAGTTTTATGCTATTGTCCGAGCATTGAATCATTGGTCGCATTATTTGCATCCCAAACCTTTTGTGCTATATTCTGATCATGAAGCGCTAAAGTTCATTAATGGACAGCAAAAGTTGAACTATCGTCATGCTAAATGAGTGGAATTTATTCAATCTTTCACATTTTCCTCAAAATACAAAGAGGGAAAGTCTAATGTCGTGGCAGATGCTCTTTCAAGGAGGGCATATTTGTTAGCTATGGTTGATGCTCAAATTCTTGGTTTTGAGCTTCTTAAAGGCTTCTATGCATCTGATGTTGATTTTGCACAAGAATTCAGTTCTCCAACTCGGAATTACACCATTCAAGATAGGTTTCTTTTTAAGGGGAATAAGCTTTGTATTCCTAATTGTGGTATGCGTGAGTTACTTGTTCGTGAAGTACATAGTGGTGCTATTGCCGGCCATTTTGGGGTGCATAAAACTTTAGATTTGTTAAATGAGAGTTTTTTCTGGCCTCGAATGATTCGAGATGTTCAATCAGTGGTTTCTAGATGTGCTACTTGTCTAAAGGCCAAAAGTACATTTTTTAAGGGTTTGTATACTCCACTTCCTGTTGCTGAAGTTCCGTGGGATAGTGTAAGTATGGATTTCATCATTGGTTTGCCAAGAACGCAAAGAGGGAAGGATTCTATAATGGTTGTCGTTGATCGTTTTTCAAAGATGGCTCACTTTATTCCAATGACTAAGACGGATGATGCACAACATGTTGCTGATCTCTATTTTAAGGAGATTGTTCATTTGCATGGTATTCCACGAAGCATTGTTTCTGATTGAGATTCAAAGTTTTTGAGTCACTTTTGGAAGTGTTTATGGAGATGGCTTGGAACTAAGTTGCTATTTAGCACATCTCATCATCCTCAGACGGATGGCCAAACTGAGGTGACTAAAAGGACTTTAGGTACCTTACTTCGTGGATTAGTAGGCACGACTCAAAAGGATTGGGATATCAAGTTATGTCATGCCGAGTTTGCTTATAATCGATCTCATTCTTCTACTACCTCCCGTTCTCCTTTTGAAGTGGTTTATGGTATTAACCCATTTCTTCCAATTAATTTGCTTCCTTTACACAAAGATGATATTTACACTGATGCCAAGAATCATTTCGATGTCTTTAAGAAGACCTGTGAGCAACTAAAAGAGAGGATTGAGAAGATGAATGCACTTTACAAGGCTCGAGCCGACAAGAGGCCTAAGCAACCTGTATACAAACCTGGAGATCTTGTTTGGGTTCATTTGCAAAAAGAAAGGTTTCCAACCAAAAGAAATAACAAGCTTATACCAAGGGCAGATGGTCCATTTGAGGTACTTGAAGCTTATGGAGATAGCGCTTACAAGATAGATCTACCAAGTAACTTTGGCGGTGTTAGTGCAACTTTTAATGTGGGTGACCTTTCTCCTTACTTGGATGATGTGAATTTGAGGGCAAATTTTTTTGATAAAGGGGAGAATGATGTGAATATGAAAGGAAATTTGGTTGAGGATCAGCCTATTAATCTGTTGCTCACTACAATGGGGTTTGACAATGACAGGAGACAAATATGGGTCACAAAGCTTACTTGGTCAACAAAGCATGATGAAGGAACGAATGAAGCTTTGCCACTCAGCTCAACAACCAGCATGGGCTGACCTATTTTGGCTTATATAATTAACAATTCGACTTTTGGCTTGCAAGTTTTTACTTTTCAGTTGAAAGGGTTTTTCTTGCTTTAAGCACTTAAGATTTTATTTTCCTACTTGGATTCTGTTTTTAAATGTTTTCTATTTGGATTTGGATTTTAAATTTGTTTCCTGAAAGGATTCAGATATTGGCCAATTCAAGCTGATATTGAATTTCTCTTGGAATTCTGTTGGGTTTCGGTTATTGGTTAAGCCTATAAATACCCCTTTCATGTAATCTTTTAAGATATATGTGATGATTATGTTTTGAGATAAACTATTATTAGTTTTCTTTCTTCTAAACTTCAATTACTGGATTGTTTTGAAGGTTAGATTCAAATTACTTAGTTTCTGGATTGATCTGAGGAATTTGAGATTCAAAGTTCACGTTTCTGGATTGATCAAATTGCGTAGATCAATCCAGAAACTAAGTAATTCGAATCTAATCTTCAAAACAATCCAGTAATTGAAGTTTAGAGAAAAAAAAACTACTCATAGTTTATCTCAAAACACAAGTTTTATATCAACCATTGTCTCCCTTAAAAGATTACATGAGAAGGGTATTTATAGGCTTAGACAATAACCCAAACCCAATAGGATTCCAAGAGAAATTCAATATCAGCTCGAATTAGCCAATATCTGAATCCTTCCAGGAAACAAATTTAAAAACCAAATCCGAATAGAAAAAAGAAAAAAACCAAATCCAAATAGGAAAATAAAATCCTAAGTGCTTAAAACAAGAAAAACCCTTTCAAGTGAAAGGTAAAAACTTGCATGAAAAATTCGAATTAATAATTATATAATAATCAGCTACTTGTCCAACTTCATGCACCGCTCCTTTATTCCTTATTGTCCAAGTAAGCTTCATAACTCATCTTTGCATCCTCTTCAATTGAGCATCACCACAAGTACACATAATCAAATCCAAATTAACATATTCATTCCTTGATCCTCCAAATTAACATATTCATGAGTTACTGTTCATCGGCACTGTTCACGAGTTATTGTTCATCGGCACTATTCACGGGTACTATTCTTAAAAAAAAATCAGATTTTTCTTATGGCTATGGATGAATTGCTCAAAACATTACTTGGAAAATTGGATGAGGTTGATAAATGTACTCAAAAGCTTGCTAATTCAACGGAATCGGGGTTTGATGAACTGGATAAAATTTTAGTTAAGGTGAAAGATAGTGATAAAGTCTATGATCCTGGTATACAGCTTGGTTATTTTACAGGTTTGGGTAGCATAGATGATTTTGTTGAATGGGTTACACAAGTCGACAAGATTTCTGCTTATACAGGTTGGACTGAGATGAGAATATTCAAGATTGCAGCGCTTAAACTTACAAAGAAAGCAGGCTTGTGGTTTGATAATCTAAACACAAAAAGAGTTAGATCTGGAAAAGAAAAAATTATGAATTGGACATCTCTGAAGAAGAAACTTCGTGCAAAATATATTCATTTGCATTATAAATTCGAATGTATAATGAAAATGACATCCCTCTCTCAAGGTACTATGAGTGTTTCTGAGTATACTTCTAAATTTTATAGTTTGCGCCTTATTTGTGACTTGGAGGAGACAGAAACAATGAAAATTGGAAGATTTATTCGTGGATTGAATTTGCCTATTTATCGAAAGGTTAAATCAAGTCCATATATCTCGTTTAATGATGTATGCAATTTTGCTTTGGAATTTGAATCTTTTTAACAAGACGAGAAATTGAAGTCTTCCCTTTACGAGTTTACTCTTTCAGAAGAAACTAAAGAAGAAGACTTTGTCAGTATGGAGAATGTCGCGGATCTTGTTGTTGATTACCAGGTGTTACATGTGGCGACTACATCAAGTTTGGATGAAAAGAATGAACCAGTTACAAAAGAAGCTATGATAGAGAAGCATGAAGAAAGACAGTCACTTGTTGAGAAAGTCTTGGTTGTTGAAAAAGATCAGATAGATGCATATCCTAAATTTATGCGTGATGACATTGTTGATGGACAAGAGATACTAAAGGAGAAGTTTGAAACTAAAGAGGTTGTGTCCAAGGAAAACATCATCCAAGTGGAACACATTGATTTTTTGGGGGTAGAGAACTCTTTGAATGCACCTATCTCATCAAACTTCCAAATATATTGCTGATGGAATTGAAATTTAAGGCTTTCAAGTTCTACGAGAAATCAACTCGTTGTGTGCTTATTCTTAAATACTTTAGAACTCGAGGACGAGTTTTTTTCAAAGGAGAGGAGAATGATGAGGATCAAGGAATGAATATGTTAATTTGGATTTGGTTATGTGTGCTCGTGGTGATTTTCAATTGGAGAGGATGCAAACATGGGTTATGCAGCTTACTTGGACAACAAGGAATAAATGAGCGATGCATGAAGTTGGACAAGCAGCTGATTATTATATAATTATTAGTTAGAATTTTTCTTACAAGTTTTTACCTTTCACTTGAAAGGGTTTTTCTTGTTTTAAGCACTTAGGATTTTATTTTCCTATTTGTGTTTTGGTTTTTGTCCTTTTTCTATTCGGGTTTAGTTTTTAAATTTGTTTCCTGGAAGGATTCAGATATTGGCTTATTCAAGCTGATGTTGAATTTCTCTTGGAATCCTTTTCGGTTTGGGTTATTATCTAAGCCTATAAATACCACTCTCATGTAATCTTTTGAGGGAGACAATGGATGATATAAAACTTTTGTTTTGAGATAAACTATGAGTAGTTTTTCTTTCTCTACACTTCAATTACTGGATTGTTTTAAAGATTAGATTCGAATTACTTAGTTTCTGAATTGATCTAAGCAATTTTAGATTCAAAGTTCACGTTTCTGGATTGATCGTGTTCTTTTGAAATATCCTTTTCTTTTCTTATCCCTTTTTTTCTTGTTTTTCCTTTCAAATTGATGTGGATCACACCACAAAGAAAGGAAAAACAAGATGAAAAGGGATAAGAAAAGAAAAGGATATTTCAAAAAAACTCGATTAATCCAGAATCGTGAACTTTGAATCTCAAATTGCTTATATCAATCCAGAAACTAAGTAACTCGAATCTAACCTTCAAAACAATCCAGTAATTGAAGTTTAGAGGAAAGAAAAACTACTCATAGTTTATCTCAAAATAAAAGTTTTATATCATTCATTGTCTCTCCTAAAAGATTACATGAGAAGGGTATTTATAGGCTTAGACAATAACCCAAACCCAATAGGATTCCAAGGGAAATTCAGTATCAGCTTGAATTAGCCAATATTTGAATCCTTCCAGGAAACAAATTTAAAAACCAAATCCGAATAGAAAAAAGACAAAAACCAAATCCAAATAGGAAAATAAAATCCTAAGTGCTTAAAACAAGAAAAACCCTTTCAAGTGAAAGGTAAAAACTTGCAAGCAAAATTTGAATTAATAATTATATAATAATCAGCTACTTGTCCAACTTCATGCATCGCTCCTTAATTCCTTGTTGTCCAAGTAAGTTTCATAACCCATGTTTGCATCCTCTCCAATTGAACATCACAACGAGTACACATAGCCAAATCCCAATTAACATATTTATTCCTTGATCCTCATCAGGCTATACATGCACAGTTCCACGAGGTTCATGACATATCCTCTAGCGACCCAAATTCATCTCTACCACCACCGGCGACCATGCATGTAGCCGTACATGACTGGATAGTGGGTCAGCTTAACGCTAGGATCACTGCGGCATCTGCTCGCATTGCGGAGTTACGCCAGGCACTGACAGCTGAGAGAGCCACTCGACTAGGATACCCAGGAGATTTCAGAGCTGCTTCCCCAGCCATAGCCCGCAGAGATATCGATGGGATCAAGTCCGTACCAGGGTTCAGACGAGGATGACAGTAGTGGGAGGATACATCTCGGTAGTTGATACAGAGCTAATGATTGCAGGAGCGATGAGGAGGGTGCGTGACCTCACTCGTAGTGATCGTGACTGAGAGACTAGTGACTAGATATAGACCTTAAAGAAGGCTAGGTGACTTGTCACCAATTTTGATAGGATAGCTAGTAGTAGATAGCGTTCCTAGCCCTTCAGGGTACACGACTTATGTATTTTCATTTAAGTATTCAGAACTAGTAGTGATAGATTGTAATCAGGCATGTATGAACTCGGCTAGTTGTTTCATCCCCAAGATATAAGTGGGAGATCTTATTAATATATATCTAAGCAGTTATTAAGAAATGATGCCTATATTATTGCACTTTATAAAAACCTGCTAGATAATAAATGACATGCTTACATATGAATAAAAGAAACCAACTGTTATAATTACAACTATGTTGACCAATTTTCAATATCAGAATAATGCCACCCCGTAGAAGAGGAACCAGGGCACAACCCGCAGAATCTGTTAACCAACAATGAGGTGAACCTGACCCTGTAGTAAATGAGGAAAGTGAAGAAGACCTAGACTATAATGAATATGATGAGGAAGAATATGTAGAAGAAGATGCTGAGGATACCCATCAGGGAGGGAACCCCATGAATGAATTTATGGAACTGCTAAGAGCAAATCTGAACCAACAGCCTATTCCACCACAGCCACATGCTTCCCAACAGACTGCAGCTACTGCCTTTAGAGCCTTCAAATCTCTCAAACCCCTAGAGTTTCTAGGATCTGCCGACCCCGTTGAAGCACGGGCCTGGCTCAAAGAGATAGAAAAGTCCTTCGACATACTAGGTATTGAGGAACGACATAAGACCATTTTTGCTTCTTACATGCTGAAAATAGAAGCTAACTACTGGTGGGAGTCCAAACGAAACCTAGAAACTGATGCTGTGATTCCATGGGATAAATTTACCCGACTGTTCTTACACAAGTACTTCCCTAGGTTTATGGAAACCCAGATGGAGATTAGATTTCTGAAGTTGAAACATGATAAGATGACTGTGGCAGAATATGAGGCCAAATTTACTGAGTTATCGAGATTTATGCCTGAGTTTGTGAATACTGAAGAAAAGAAAGTGTGAAGGTTTCAGCTTGGTCTGAAACAGTGGATACAGAATCGAGTAGCAGTGTTAGAGCTGACAGACTATGCCACCTTAGTGCAAAAAGCCTCGATTGTTAAAGCTGGCAGTGAGCAGAGTGTGAAGGAAAAGGAAAATAGGAAAAGGAAGATAGGAAGCCAAGGGATAGGAACTGGGAACAGGAGCCTTCCGAGCAGGTTCGTCAGGGGAGCGGTGTCCCAACCTGCACGAGGCCTCGGATTCAGAAAGGCCCCAAGTGAGAGTGTTGGCCAGGGCGGTGGACAATCTTGGGAAAAATTTCATAGCCAACCATGTGCCCCAATACCAGAGTGTCAAACCTGTAAGAAGAGGCACCTTGGAGTGTGTATCCAGACCAGAACCCCTCTGAGATGTTACCGATGTGACCAAATCGGACTCCTTGCCAACAACTGCACCCGGCCCAATGTAACGTGTTTCCAATTTGGAAAGGTAGGACACATGAGAAAGGATTGCCCAACGTTGAAGCCCCCAGCCTTAGGGATGAGCAAAGCTGCATCCAACCGACCCCCAGCTGCTAGGACCTTCAACATGACTATTCAGGATGCTGTTCGAAACACTGACGTGATAGCAGGCACCCTTTTGTTAAATTCCGAACATGCAAATGTCCTATTTGATTCTGGAGCAACCAAGTCTTTTATATCTCAAGATTTTGCTAAAAAGTTAAAACTTAATGCCATACCCTTACGTGAGGTATTACGAGTGGAAATAGCAAACAAAGAAATAATTCCTGTAAATCAAATACACCCTAAGTGCAAGTTGAAATTAGAAGGGAAGATCTTCGAGGTTGACCTAATCCCATTCACGTTAGGAGAATTTGATGTAATCTTAGGAATGGATTGGTTATCCAGTAACGGAGCGCAAATAGATTGTGAACGGAAGAAAGTAAAGATACGAGTGTAGAATGAAAAAGGAGTAGTGTTTAAAGGTCAACGACAGAACCAGAAATTTCTAACCATGTTACAGGCAAAAAGATTGTTAAGGAAAGGTAACGAGGCCTATTTGGCTTATGTGATAGATACCAAGAAGGAAGTCCCTAATATACAGGACATACCCATAATAAATGAATTCGAGGATGTATTTCTAGAGAACTTACCAGGATTGCCACCTGACCGAGAAATAGAGTTCGCTATAGAGTTAGCACCAGGATCGACACCAGTATCCAAGGCCCCATATAGGCTAGCCTAGTTGAGATGAAGGAACTAGCTTCTCAACTGCAAGAGTTATTAGATAATGGAATGATAAGGCCCAGTGTGTCGCCATGGGGAGCGCCATTACTGTTCGTAAAGAAAAAGGATGACAGTATGAGATTATACATAGACTGTCGAGAGCTGAATAAGTTGACTATTAAGAATAGGTACCCTCTCCCCAGAATTGATGACCTATTCGACCAACTCAAAGGAGCTGTACATTTTTCCAAAATAGATTTAAGAATAGGATATCACCAGTTGAAAATCAAACTGGAAGATATACCTAAGACTGTTTTTCGCACTAGGTATGGGCACTATGAGTTCTTAGTTATGTCGTTTGGGTTAACCAATGTACCCGCAACCTTTATGGATTTGATGAATAGAGTGTTCAAAAAGTACCTGGATATATGTGTGATAGTTTTTATCGATGATATTCTGATATACTCAAAGACAGAGCAAGAACACGCAGAACATTTTAGGATAGTCTTAGAAATCTTGAGGAATGAGAAATTGTATGCCAAATTATCGAACTGCGAGTTTTGGTTGAGAGAAGTTCAATTTTTAGGACATGTGGTGAGTAGCAAAGGAGTTTTAGTTGACCCTGCAAAAATAGAGGCGGTATCCAATTGGGAAAGACCAACTACCCCAACAGATGTTAGTAGTTTTGTGGGTTTAGCAGGATATTACCGAAGATTCGTGCAGGACTTTGCTAAGATAGCCAGTCCACTGACTAGACTTACCCGGAAGACAGAAAAGTTTGTATGGATAGAGAAATATGAGGAGAGTTTTCAAGAACTGAAAAGGAGGCCGGTGTCAGTACCAGTGCTCGCTCTTCCCGATGGAAAGGGAGAGTTTGTTATATACAGCGAAGCATCGCTTAAAGGATTAGGATGTGTACTGATGCAGCATGGCAAAGTTATAGCGTATGCCTCTTGGCAATTGAAGGAATATGAGAGCAGATACCCTACGCATGATTTAGAATTAGCAGCCATAGTGTTTGCCCTAAAAATTTGGAGACACTACCTATACGGTGAGAAATGCGAGATCTACACTGACCATAAAAGCCTCAAATATATTTTTACTCAGAAGGAACTGAACATGAGACAAAGGAGATGGTTAGAGTTGATAAAAGACTACGACTGTGAAATTTTGTATTACCCGGTTAAAGCCAATGTGGTGGCTGACGCCCTTAGTAGGAAGGAAAAACTCAAGATGATAATGCCATCGAAGGAGTTGATTAAGGAATTTGAGAAGATGGAAATTGACGTGAGGATGACCGGTAGGGGAATAGAAGGATTATTTGAGATTAAGCTAGTGCCAGAGATGACTGAAAAGATACGAGTATGTCAGGAAAAGAAGATGAGTGAGGAAAGAGGAACATTGACCGGTGAAGAAGCGAGATGCGAGAAGGATGAGAAAGGGATCATGAGGTATGCGTCCCGGATTTGGATTCCAAATATACAAGAGTTAAAGGATGAGCTGCTGCACGAAGGGCACAACTCTAGATATTCAATCCACCCACGAAGTACGAAAATGTACCGTGACCTTAACGAATATTATTGGTGGCCTAACATGAAGAGAGAAGTAGCAGAGTGGGTCAGCAAGTGCTTGACATGCCAGAGAGTGAAGGCTGAACATCAGCGACCTAGTGGACTACTACGACCCCTAGAGATTCCGGAATGGAAATGGGAGCATATAGCCATGGATTTTGTGACAGGCTTACCAAGAATAAAGACCAATCACGATGCCATATGGGTTATCATAGATAGATTGACCAAGTTCGCACACTTCCTACCAATCAACGAAAGATACATTGTAGACAAGTTGGTGGATATTTACTCGAAGGAAATTGTAGTAAGACACGGCATTTCTGTAGCCATAGTGTCAGATAGAGAACCAAGGTTTAATTCCCGATTTTGGAGAAGCTTCCAGGAATGCATAGGCACCAGACTAAACATGAGCACCGCTTACCACCCCCATACTGATGGACAAAGCGAAAAGACTATTCAGACCCTAGAAGATATGCTACGAGTGTGTGCCATTGATTTCAAAGGAAATTGGGATGACCACTTACCCCTGATCGAATTTGCTTACAACAATAGCTATCACGCTAGCATAGGAATGGCCCCGTATGAAGCTCTTTACGGAAGAAGATGTCGCTCTCCCCTGTGTTGGGATAAAGTTGGAGAACACAAGATATTAGGACCAGAGTTAGTCCAGCAGACCAGAGAAATGGTAGGACTCATCAGGAAAAGTCTCGTAGGAGCCCAGGACAGACAAAAGAAGTACGCCGACCAGACCAGGAAGGATAGGGAATATGAAGTAGGAGATTCTGTGCTATTGAAGGTATCTCCGTGGAAATGAGTGATGAGATTTGGAAAGAAAGGGAAGCTGAGTCCCAGATTCCTAGGACCCTTTGAAATTTTGAGGAGGATAGGACCTCTAGCTTACGAGCTCGCCTTGCCTCCTAATTTGCAACAAGTACACAACGTGTTCCACGTATCCATGTTGAGAAAGTACCATGCCGATGCCCGACATGTAATAGAGTACGAGCAGGTAGAGTACGAGCAGGTAGTATTGATTCCGGGACGGAATCCTTGTTAGAGGGGAAGACTGTAATAACTCAAATTTTTGAGACCTTGTAAAACGTTTAAATGGATAGTAACCCTGACGCACGGGAAACACTTTTGATCCCACACTATGTAGTGCATGGGAAAATGAGTTTCGGAGTTGATATTACGATTATACGTATCAAATGAGTGTATGTAGACACTATTAGTTTTTGAAGAAAATGAACTTTGAAAAACGACCGTATTTACGACTCATCGAGGATTACGGGAATCACAGTATAATTACGAGATTAAAACCCTACGGATTTCAAGTAGGATAATTAAAAGTATAAGGAATGAATACGAAAGAAATTACATCGCGAACCATTTACGAGTAAGTATTAGGAAGAACGTTTAAGTAACCGAGCGAACGCGTAAACGATTAAATAAACGTAACGCACTATCCAAACCATGGTAAGAAAGTAACCATGGTTACTTCATCAAATAATAAGCTAACCATGGGATGATCAAGCTAGCTAGCAAAATAGTGTGCTAAGGAAGCTGACCAAGTAGTTTAGGTTGTAACCTAGCAAGCTATTAAGATTTGTCCCTAAGATTTGCAACCAAGAATCAACCTAGAATGCTATACTAGGAGAATAAAATCAATTACAAAGATATCACCTCATCTTCCTAGAAGTTACCTAGAAAATCAACCAAGCTAAACAACCAAGAGTAGTATAAATACCCCTCACAAGCTTCCATTCAGCAATTTGAAGAAAAAAAAGGGAATGCAAATTCAAAAACTCAAGTTCTACCTCTTGTTAAATCCTCCAATTATTTCTCAAGCCTCCTAGCAATTAAACTAAGGTAAGAAAATTCTTTCATCTCTTTTTATCAAGGTTTGATGGGTGGAATAAATTCAAGAAACTCAATAGTGAATAGTATGAATAGTAACCTCTCCTTGGTTTTCTTGATTTCAATGGTGGTTTTAGGTTCTAAATATCATACCAAGCACTTCCAATCCTCCACCATCCTCAAGAACACATCTCAATATTTCAAGAAAGGTAAAAATATTTGGCCCAACTTTATTTAAGATTCATTTTTAAGATCCATTTAGTATGTGGTAGTAAACCTAGTGTAATGAGTGTTATTGATGAGATCTTGATGATTAAGTTAAGTAGATTTAAGGTTGGTTGTTGATGCCTCAAGAACATGATGTTCTTGAGAGGAGTTTGTGTGTTGATGATGATATGATGATTGTTGGTGGTTGTGTTAAGAGTTAGGCCGTAAACGAAACCCCGATCGTAAACGTAACTTCATTAAAACCAACAAATCATAACTTTAAGTTTCTGCAGAAAGTTCCAAAGTTTTAAAATGTAGTTTCTTGAAAAATAAACCATTTTTAGGATAGACAATGTTATAAGGATTGTTTAGGCGCTTGAATAGCTTGATTCCGATTTACGGATCAAAAGTTATGGCCGTTTTACTAAAAGTGATTTACGCGACGAAAACTGCTACAAATCACGAACTTTGAAAATATAAAGGATAGACTTAAATGTGTTCATAAATCATGAAATTTTTACAGAGAGTAACATATTAAGTTTCCTAACTGCCAAAAAAATGTCAAGAGAAAATAATGATTTCTCAATTTTATAAAAATATCAGAGCCGAGACCGCGCAAGTAGAAACCGTAAGAATCCATAAGCGGAGCCGACGGCGATAATGAGAATGAAACTAAGATACTTAGAATAATGAAGTGACCATAACGTGAATAATGACTTAAAGGAATAATAAGGGTAGTATAAGTCGAGAGGGTGCATAATAAGTAGCACATGAGTGTGAGTCGCCGTAAATTAGGACGGGACCTAACAAAATGAATTGTGTTATGGTTATAGATTTTCGAGCGGAACCTAGAGCATCCTCCACCTCGAGATACCCAGGCAAGTTTACGAACCAAACTCCATTTTTACTGTTGTATTGTGACATGATTGTTTTTACTATCATTGCATAAATACCATGTTTGCCATGATACGTAGTTGTTGAATTTTCGCATAATATAGCGATGTTGTACGATAAGTATATATCATGAAATGTTTATTCTGCTTTAAGCGTGACGTATTATATAAGACCGAGAGTCGGTCAGGATTTAAGATAAAACTCGGGAATCATTCCGGTGATATTATAGGACGGTTATAAGTCCATAGTAGTATGTTTTAAAGAGACTCATCGTCCACTTACGAAACATTAAAACACCTCGAACTTTTATTAAAACGATTTCCCAACGATCATATTCCCTCAACTATATTTTATTGTTCGAATAATAAATACTATATACTTATTCCTTATTATGGGAGTAGTATACTCCAATGATTATTTATTTCAAATCCGATTAATCATTATAGATTATTAATTATGTAGATACAAACTAGTTGAGGAATATTATTTTAAATATTCTTTTAGAGAGTAAACCCATTCGAGGTTTAATTATTTGTCGATTATCATTTAATTATTTATTAATTATTAAAGGGTTTATTAATGATTTAAAAATCATAGATCCTGATTTAAAATATACTTTCTGATTTCGGAATATCATTCGAATAATTTCAGATCGTCGGTGAATATTATCCCGACTTATTTAATATGTTGAATATAGTTTCAAGGAGAAACTTTTCCCCCTTATTAATTATCTGTTGACAACGGTCAACTCACATCCTTAGTACTTCCTCCGAAATTCTCGGAAGTACATATATACATATATATACACTTATATCTTAGAGAGATAAGATATTTCTATCAACAAGCAAAACGCTTGGGGAACTTCGATGTGGTTCGAGTTCTCGAGATTGATAGAATTCTTTTAAAGGACAAGGGAGGGGTAGACTCTAGTACTATGTGTGCTAGATGGACTACCAAAGGTACCGCAGGCGAAGGTACTCTGTGTACTCAGGAACTTGTGAAGTATGTGTATACCCGAAAATGGGACACGTAGCCCGAATGCGGCAAGGGTGATAACTGGGATACGAAGGTGTCGTCCTTCTACTAGTAGAAAAGGTTACTATTATTGTATTACGACTGATCATTGTATACGGTGGCTCCAATGAGTGTCCTAATTCTTCCAATTGGAATTCTGATGCAATACCGTAACCCAAGCCTAGGTGCTGGGATTACTATTAAGGTATTCCCAGGATATTAAAATCCCTTAAATAATTGTGTTCATAAAAAGGTGTGTATCACCAAAGAAAACTATTTTTGAATAAAACATAAATATTATATATGATATTATCATACAGTCATTTTCATACTGTACATAATTATGCTGGGCATTATAGCTCACACTTATTTTCTTAAATTGACACAACACAATAGTGAATCAAGATGCCGACCATGAGAACCATAACCAGGAAACGGGTAGGAAATGGCCAGCTTTTCCGTAGATTGTTTGGTGCTGTACCCCAGTAGTTAGGATAAGCTGGATTAGTTTTCAGTTGTTTATAGTTCAGCTTATTTATAAGTATCACTTATGTAAGGTAAGAAACAAGAAACGTATATTTGGCCGTCGGACTAGTCTTACTTAAAGGTCACTCCCCGGTAAGATTAATTACTTTTGGGTTGTAATAATTATCACTTGATGATTGACAATTACTCTAGTTATGATGGTTCATTTCCAAGACAATAACCTATAAGTGTGTGTGTGATAAGTGTGGGGTCGTGAAGCGTGAGTATTTATATATTATAGTGTGAGTTTATATGGCATGGCTTCCGAGACTCCTGACCCCGGGTTTTGGGGCGCCACATTATAGAATACAATAAACCTAGCCAACAGCTTCTTCTCATCTGGCCTAGGTGTTTCAAACACTGTATCAATAGGATTCTTGTCTGAAAACTTAAAGTAGTTCTTTTTGGCCTTCATAATGAGATCTTTCTTTGGAGATTTGATGCAGGAAGTTTGACCCCTTTCCAGATAGTTTATACTTATGTCATTCACAGAGATTTTCATGACTTGAGAGTGATGACTGAAGACTTTGTCTGGCTCATGAATTGGCCCAAACTTTTGTTGAATATCTGCATCTATTTTTCTCCATTTTTCTCTTACTTCCTTCCTTCTCTAGAGCTGTAACATCAATCATCTTAGAATTTGATTTCAATTCAAGCTTTTCAGCTGCTCTTTAGATTAGATCAATGCTATCCAACACTGCTGGCTTTGTGAAAGCAATTGTTGGCACAAGCACTTTGTTGACTTGTATGTTTAGCACGTTTTGCTCCCCCTCACTTCTTGATTTCCCTTGACTGAATAAGACAATTGAGCTTGATTTCTCCGCCTTAGAAGAGGTTTCTTTCTTCCCTTTTTTGTTATCAACAAGTTGAGTAGAAGAAGGGATTTGTGCTGCCACTAGCCTTTGAAGCAAGTCTGTTTGTTGTGCCTGATATAGATATATAGCTGTCAGAGAGGCTTCCATTGCTGTCATTCTTTTATCCAAGGAATCCACCTTGGTGGCAAGATCAGAGTTCTTCCTTAATTGTCTTTTAATATCAAGCATTGTAGCTTCTGGAAGTTTTGCATCTAATCTATCAGCTATATCCTTCTTCACTTGAGTGATCTCTGTTCGGATAGAAGTGATATCCTGATTGTGTTGGAAGCCTTGGATTTGTTGTAGTTGGAGAGTAGCAAGATGTGCTTGCAGAAGCTTCTTGGTGCTAATATTTTTGGATGATTGGACAGCAGACTGTGTTTGACTGATAAGTTAGATGAGTGTGGTCTTGAAATGATGTTCATCACATTTCTTTGAGAAGGCCCATGATGGCATGCCTGATCAGGAACTAGGGCCTACTTCTCCCCTATGTCCAATGGCTCATCTTCACTTTCTTCATCCTCACCACCAAATAAATCTTCTGAACCACCAGTCTCATAGTCAATATCACCAGCTGTAGAGGGCAGAGCTGTGATTGCATCCTTTGCTCTTTGCATAGACTGTGTGGTGTGCACCAAATTTAGCATTCTTTCTGCATTGTCATTGCCCTGTCCAACTAGAAGTTGATATGCTGGAACAGGGTGAGTAAATGTCTCAACATCCAAGGAGGTAGAATCTATAACAGCTTGACTTTACTAAAATAGTCCCTCCATGTCTGCATCCTGGACATTCATTAACTCACTTACAATGACATCCACCCTTATTTCTCCTGTACCGGCATTTCTCTCATTATCTCTCTTTTCTTGCATCAAGGTCTCACCTCGGCTCCCCACCCTCACACCCTCACCATCTAAGGTGGGACTCCTCTCACTCACTTTTGCTAGTCCTGAAGAAATGGACTACATTAGATCACTCTTTTCCTCTCCTTTTTCCTGAGAGCAACCCAGACTCTTACTCAAACCACTCCCTTCCCTCAGTCCTAGGAGTGATTGCACTACTACTAAGTCTTATGCACTTGTAAGAATAGATGAAATTTGAAGCTGTGCAGAGACACCCGACGTATGAGGAATATCCATCGGGTTAGCAGTTTGACTATCCGATGGATAACTGCTGTTAAGCTTATCCGTCGAGATACAATCACTACTCGACGAATGATAAATATCCACCGGGATAGAAGAAATAATTGAGTTTGGAGTGGAGACTATTATAGACTCTGTGCAGATTGATGAAAATTTTGGCACAGATGTCTCAACAGTCTCAGAATGAAATGGCAAGTGAGCCAACAAATCATCTAGAATATGATGCTCACTTGCATGGATTTTTGGCTTCTCTAAGAGAGTTAACGATGGAGAATTTGGAAGCGATGTGTTTATCATGTCAACATCCAATGAGTGTGTGGGAGAATTTGGTGTATCAGGTGCTTCAATTATAAGAGATTTTTGCTGTGACTCCACATTTATTGGAGCCACATCAACCTGACTTTGAGAAGGTGTAGTGAGTGGGTCTTTTGTACCAGTTTGCACAATATGTGAGCCCTGTGCATTCCCAAGGGTTTTTGGTTTCTTCTTTCTGCTGTAAGTTTAGGGTGAGCTTGTGTCCCTTACCCTCTTGTCCTATGCTCTTGGCTGAGAGCTTGTTTTAATGGTAACATCTTTTTGGGAGGATGAAACCAGTAATGAGCTAATATCCGTATTAAGCACTGCAGTTTGTTGAGAAACTGCAGTGTGGCTAGGCTGGGAAACACTCATCTCTCCAACCTTATCCTTAGGGCTTCTTTAATTTTTGCCCTGTCCCTCACCTTTCTTTCCCACCTTCACACTCCCCTCTTTAGGTTTGATGGATTTTATAACTGATTTCTTTTGAAAGAAATCAGATGGGGCTTTCTTAGCTTTGGATTTAGAAAATTTTGTTGGTTTGGTAGCTTAGGTAGGCAACTGTTGGGTCATTGACACAGTTGCCATAGCTACAATAAAAAGCAAAGAAATTTGTGAGGTTGGAAGAGTAGAGACAAAAGAAATTACCTCACTTACCTGAGGTCCCTCCATTACTGGAAAGTAGTATAAGGGAATATCCTTGTGATGGTTTGCTTTGTTTAAATCTGCAATGATCCTTCTTTCTTGAACCCAACAATTTAACTTGTTGGTTGGGTTATCAATCACAATATCTTCAATAGGATGGTTAGCAAGCATCATAAAGAATCTAGAATAATAGACACTTTTACCTCTCTTATTAATCTCTCCTAACTTAAAGCCTAACTCAAACAAAACTAAATCACTGAAATTAAAGTACTTACCAGTAATTAGCATGTAAAGCATGTTAAGCATAGAGATGTTTATAGAGTTAAAGTTACTAATTTTACCAGAAAACACCTTAGTTACTTTATCACACAGATAACTCCATTCCTTCCTAAGACCCAACCTCCTAATTTCACTTAATTTAGAAGTAGTGAGTGCATAGCCCATGGAATTAAGCATATTAACAATGTCAGTGTCTGTGTGTGGAGCAGTTACAGTATTAACAGGAATCTTGAAGAATGCTTTAACAATATCACTATTTATGCAAAACTGCTTACCTTTCAGAGTGAATGCGATGGTCTTTTCTGTCGAGTTGTACACTGCAGTTGTCCATATCTCTTCAACAACCTCACAGTAGATGGTGGGTGATTCCAGCATTGCATAATTGAGTTTGCAGTTTTTCACAAAATCCATCATTTTGTGATAGTCACCAGAATGTTGAATTTCCTTGTTCACCAAAGCTGAGAAGTTGTTTTTCTCATAGATATAACCGGGTTGAGACATGATTTTCACTATAGGTGCCATTGTTAGAGGTTTGGAATTTGCAGAGAGATAGTTTGTTTTTTAGAAGAAAGAAATTAGAGCAATTGAATCTTGAGAATGATAAAAGGAATGAATAAAAGTGAATTTGCTTTTATACTATCTCAGAAAATAACTGTCAAAAATAATAAAGTAAAATAAAGTGACCAATAAAAATTGCCCAAAATAGCCATTTAAAAATAAATAAACTGTAAAAATTCCGTCACTTATCCGTCGTGTCATGCTTACAAGCTGTAAGTGTACTCGATGGATAATGTTCAAGGAATTAACGGCTAGGATTGAGATAATTCGACAGATGAGGATAAATCAGTTATCCGTCGAGTTATAAAATATTCCAGAAAAATAATTGATTTTATTGACAATTGTATTTCGACGGATGATCAAACTCAATGGATATTGATCATCAGTCGGGATGTAAATTTTGACTTGGCCAAAATTTCACCCAAAACAGAAAAATTAATTAAATTTCTGGCTACATAACCACTTGCAAAAATATCTAAAATAATTCAAGAGAAATTAAGCATACCTAATTCACTTACCAACCTTGAAAATGTGGATTCATCAAGTGGTTTGGTAAATATATCTGCAAGTTGTTTTTCACTTGGAACAAAATGCAGTTCCACAGTACCATTCATCACATATTCCCTTATGAAGTGGTACTTGATGTCTATATGCTTTGTTCTTGAATGCTGTACTGGATTTTCAGTGATGGCAATTGCACTTGTGTTATCACAGAAAATAGGAATCCTATCCACTTGTAGACCATAGTCCAATAATTGGTTTTTCATCCACAAAATCTGTGCACAACAACTACCAGCAACAATATATTCAGCTTCAGCTGTAGAAGTAGAAACTGAATTTTGCTTTTTACTGAACCAGGACACAAGCTTGTTCCCTAGAAATTGACAGGTTCTTGTTGTACTTTTTCTGTCTATTTAACAACCTGCATAATCTGCATCTGAATAACCAGTTAGATCAAAACCAGAATCTCTAGGGTGCCAAATGCCAAGTTTTGGTGTTCCCTTGAGATATCTGAAAATTCTCTTAATAGCTACTAAATGGGATTCTCTAGGATCAACCTAAAATCCAGCACAAAGACAAGTAGCAAACATTATATTTGGCCTACTAGCTGTTAAGTACAGAAGTGAGCCAACCATGCCCCTATAACTTAAAATATCCACAGACATTTCAATAGTGTTTAATTCAAGTTTAGTTGTAGTGGCCATAGGAGTTTTTGCAGATGTGCAATCCATTAGATCAAACATCTTTAAAAGATCATTAATGTATTTAGTCTAACTAATGAATATTCCATCACTAACTTGCTTAACTTTTAAACTAAGAAAGTAAGTTAGTTCTCCCATCATGCTCATTTCATACTTACTTTGCATCAATTTGGCAAACTTTTTGCAAAGTTTTTCATCTGTAGAGCCAAATACAATATCATCTATATAAATTTAAACAAGTATACTAGAGCCATTAACTTTTCTAAAGAATAAAGTTTTATCCACAGTACCTCTTGTGATTTTCCAAAAGGAACTTTGATAAAGTGTCATACCAGGCTCTAGGTGCTTGCTTCAGTCCATAGAGTGCTTTCAAAAGATAGTAGACATGATTTGGGAAATTTGGATCTTCAAAACCTGGAGGCTGACTGACATAGACTTCCTCCACCAAATCTCCATTTAGAAAAGCACTCTTGACATCCATTTGATAGACCTTGAAATTGGCATGGGCTGCATAGGCTAAGAAAATTCTGATGACTTCAAGTCTTGCAAGTTGACAATAGCCCTTAGCAACCAATCTAGCTTTGTTCATGACCATTATGCCATTTTCATCCATCTTTTTTTTGAATACCTATTTGGTGTCAATTGGATTCTTTCCTTTAGGCTTGGGTACCAGCTTCCATACTCTATTCCTTTCAAATTGGTTTAGCTCCTCCCGCATAGCTAAAATCCAATCAGGATCCAATAAAGCTTCATCTACCTTCTTTGGTTCTTCCTTAGATAGGAAACTGCAATATAGAAATTCTTCTTGAGTTGCTCTTTTAGTTTGAACTTTAGAAGATACATCACCAATGATGAGCTCAAAGGGGTGATCTTTTGTCCATTTCCTTTGTTGAGGTAGATTAGCTCTAGATGAAGAGGCCTCATTGTTGTCTTGATATGTAACTGAGTTTTGATCATTAGAAACATCCCCCGAGTTTATGGATCTTTGATTTGAGAAATGGGAACTTTTTGTAAGTGATCTATTCTGACTTTCAGAATCTTTTGATGACCCGACAGATGGTGCATTTTGAGTTCCGACGGATGAAGCTGAATGTCTTCCGACGGATAAAGCAGATTGTCTCTCGACGGATGAAGCATTTTGCAACTCGACATATGTTGAATTTTGTGCTTCATTAGTAGTAGATTTTTCTGCAATATCCCTTGTCATTATTTCCCAGATCACTTTCATCATCACTATCATTACTAACCATCTCCACATTATCAAATTTGAGACTTTCATGAGAATCTTCATCTTACAATCCTTCAATCTTTTTATCATCAAACACAACATGTATTGATTCCATAACAATGTTGGTTCTAAGATTGTAGACTCTATATGCTTTTTCCACAACATATCCAACAAAAATTCCTTTATCTGCTTTAGCATCAAACTTCCCATGTTGATCAGTCTGATTTATCAAGATATAACATTTGCAGCCAAAGACATGAAGAAATTTTAGAATTGGCTTCTTGTTCTTGAACAATTGATAGGGTGTCATACACTTTGCTTGATTAACCAAGAAAATTTTCTGAGTGTAGCATGCAGTATTTACGGCTTCAGCCCAGAAGTATGTTGGTAATTTTGATTCTTCAAGCATTGTCCTTGCAGCTTCAATAAGTGATCTGTTCTTTCTTTCCACTACTCCATTTTGTTGTTGAGTTCTTGCTTCTGAAAACTCATGCATAATCCCATTCTCTTCATAAAATGCTCTCATAACAGAATTCTTAAACTCAGTTCCATTGTCACTCCTGATTCTTCTAACTTTGAAATTAGGATGATTGTTGACTTGCCTTATGCGATTGATGATGATTTCACTAGCCTCATCTTTAGAATTTAGGAAATATGTCCAACAGAACTTTGAGAAATCATTTATAATTACTAGGAAAAATCTTTTCCTTGAGATGGACAACACATTGACTGGTCCAAACAAATCCATGTGTAGCAATTGCAGAGGTTCTTCAATTGTTGAATTAAGCTTCTTTCTGAATGATGCTTTAATCTCCTTTCCTTTCTGGCAGGCATTACACAATCTATCCTTATAAAACTCCACTTGAGGAATACCTCTAACCAGTTCTTTCTTGACAAGCTCATTCATGGTCTTGAAGTTTAGATGGGATAGCTTCTTGTGCCACATCAAACTTTCATCTTGACTTGCTTTACTGAGAAGACAAGTAACAGATTCTGCATATGATGAGTTGAAGTTAGCTAGGTACATATTTCCTTTTCTCACTCCAGTGAGAACCACTTTGTTGCTCCTTTTGTCTGTCACAACACAGGCTTCTGAATTGAAGGTTACTGAATTGCCTTTATCACAAAGTTTGCTAATACTCAACAAATTGTGCTTGAGACCGTCCACTAAGGCAACCTCCTCAATGATGACATTATCTTTAGAAATCAAGCCATATCCCACAGTATAACTCTTGTTGTCATCTCCAAAAGTAATACTTGGGCCAGCTCTCTCCTTAAACTCTAGATGATTTCCATGTCTTAATCACTTCATGTTCTCGTTCAAGCTGCTTCTTCAAAATCTCTTCCCTTTCTTCCAGGACTCAATTAATTCATCCTTAGCAATCTTACATTCAATTCTCAATTTTCCAAATTCAATAAACTGAGACTCTAGCACATTATTCCTCTCACTTAAAAACAAATTGTTTTCTTTGATTTTAGCATTTTACTTAGTGAGAGACTTAAGAGTAACACACAAATGATATAATTATGTAGACATGTCATTAATTGCATCATTACACTCAGCTTTAGATAAATGTGGTAGGTTAGTGGTAATTACCTGATTACTTGAAGAACTTGTTTCTGTTTCTCATATTTGGCCATTAGGGCTAGATTGACATAGCTGACATCTTCATCTTCATCCAGTCCATCTGTTGCCCAGTCATTTTCTTGTGTAATAAATGCCCTTTCCTTTTGTTTGAGCATCTCAAAATACTTCTGTTTATAATCCACAAGCTCAAACTTCTTCTTGCTGGGATCTGACTTTCTACACTCACTGGCAAAAT